>NC_090316.1:34843920-35145367 GCF_039906515.1 Pseudorca crassidens | reverse complement strand
TGTGAAAGTAAGTTGAAAGAACAGGTGTTCAAAATAAAAGTAAGTTGTATCATAAATTTTTAAATTCAGTTTTTAACAAGCAAGATTGGGATTAGAAATACTGAACTCTACACTAGAGATGATATTCCCTCTAAAACCAAGGTGTTCTCACATGTGATCGATACTGAAACTGCCTTGGCTACAAAGATTAATTTTCTTTATGTACAGAAACATCTAATTAGAGACATAAGCTAATTATGGATTAAATAAATCCAAGTCTGTTCCCCCCCCCCAATTTGCAAAAAGGTTCATGGGCCTTATTATTGTTTTACATGATACTTCATTTAAATTCAAACTCCTATGATCAAGTAATACCAATTCAAAGATCAGGAGAAGTGTTTTATTTTGGCCAAATTATGGATTAAAATTAAGAAAACATTATTCAGCATTTTGTTCAAATAATTAAATGTTGTATGACCAACACACACACAGACACACATACACACATGCACACACCCACTAATTCATTCAGCATTATGCACAATCCACTGACCTTTTAAGTTAAAGAAAATGATATTTGGAAAATCAATAGGAAAGGAAAGTGACAAGACCACTCATGTTGATTGCATCAGATCCAAGAGGGACTTTTAAGAATTCATTAGGCAAGGAGTCAGCATGTCTACTTTCTTAGTCAGATTTACCTATCTGATATTTTAACATTCTAGTTACCTAGGTAATTGACTACAAGGACACTGGTGGTTAGGTCAGAATGGTTTCATTTTTAGGGTAAGAATTTGACCAGCGGATATATTGTAATCACTTGTAATCACTCACCCCTTACCCCCAATTTATATATAAATCTGTAATTTCACTGTAATAAACCACCAATCTACAGAAGTATGCATATTACTGCGTGTAGCAAGAGTTACTTTCCTCTAAGTAAGACTGCTTCGTATTTATGGGAAATAAAAAAAAAGTACTTACCCTAAATTTATAGTAAAATAATGTAACTTAAATTTATATTTTTGAAAAGTAAAGACTCTTCTATACAGAAAAACCAAAGTCCTTCTCTAGTTTCCTTGGGGAAATACATGTACATTTTTAATTATGTCTGAATAAGAGAATAGCTATTTAGAAAGCTGAAATTGTAGGATCATGCTATTCTTCATATTTTGGAAAGAGTTCTTGAGTTTTGATAATGAAAGAATAACTTTGGAATTCCCGTGATCCTCTGGTAAGGTACAGGGGATACAGTGCCCCTGAAATAAACGTAGTTTAGCCAGCTGCTCCTGGCTTTATTCTTGTTGGTTCTCAGATCCATTTTAAACTACTTACCTATAACTTGGGCATAATAATTAGGTTCAGTTTTCCCTAGTTTATGAAAATTTCTAGAAGACCTTGACACCAACCAAGTCTTCCAATTTACCCCTAAAATGTGCCGAATTTACAATTGAAGCACATCCCCAAATCTACCTTTGGGCCATAGTATTTCCCAGACCCGTACTGGTCTGAATGGTGGCTCAGTATACAGACCCTAAAAGGAATGAACTGTCAGAGATAAACAAAGCCAGACACTGGTTAAAGGGGTAAGGACAGATTGTATTCAGTAATAACTCTAGCAAGAGGGAAGAGGGTTCAGTGTGAACTAAACTCCGCTTCATCAAAACAAAGTGCAGGAGGCTTTTCCAAGGCCGGGCTGTGCTACGGAAAAGGCACTGAGTGGTGGTAAGGGGTTTCGGTCCATGTGACCAGCCGTGTGGGTTTCTTAATCGGCTCATATCCAAACTTCTCCTCTCTTTATGACAGGAGGCAGTGGTGCAAGTTGGAGCGTGGTGCCTGCTGAAGAAGGCCCTCATTCTTCCACAGGGAACTAGAGTGACAGTTATCTCCTTGAGTGTTTGTATTTTAAAGAGAGGGCACTCAGGTCCTTGTGAAGACAGTTCTGGGAGGTAGAAGGTTTACGTCGCAAAGGGGTGAAGAAAGAATGTATAATGCAAGCCTTCTAAAGTAACTGCCCTAAGAGGGGGGTTAGAAGCCTATTTACCTGTCACTGGGTTTTGGCTGGAACAAACAGTAAAATCTCCTGGCAGCCTTGAGGTTTCCTAAGCAAGAACTTAAGGGAACTGGAGTCATCAACCTGGCGATGCAGCCTTGACTGATTAGAAGCTAAGCTAGTGTTTGTTCAAGTCTTTTAATTGTGGAGAATTTCATACTCTCTGTAGGAGGCAGACTCCTAAAATGAGCCCCCCTCCATGGCCCTCTAATTGAATGTAAACAGAACCTATGAATATGACAAGTTATTATGTCACCTTATATGGCAAAAGATGTAATTGTTTCCCAATCAGTTGCCTTTGAGTTAATCAAAATTAGCATTATCCATGATGGGCCTGACATATTCAGATGGGCTCTTTAAAAGAAGAGAATGTTCTTCTTCTAGACTGGGAAGTATAAAGCGGCAAAAACTGTCTTATAATTGCATATGGAGTGGGATAGCCTTTAGGAGCTGAGAGCAAGTCCTAGGCCACTACTATCGAGAAAACAGGGATTTCCGCCATAACCTGCAAGAGATTGAATTTTGCCAGCCATCTGAATGAGCACCAGTTGAGAACTGTAGTCTTAAATATCACTGTGGTTGCAGCCTGGTGAGACTCAAGGACTCCTGCCCCTGGAAACTGAGATAATACACTTGCATTGTTTTAGTTGTTAAGTTTGTGCTAGCTCGTATGGCAGCAAAGAAAAGCAATATACTTCCTAAACCTTTGGATGCTTTCTTCTACAGTATACTAACTAAATCAGTAAGTCCAGTCCATGCTCAAGGGGCGGGAATTACACAAAGGTGTGAATACAAGGAGGAACGGATTGCAGAGAGTCATCTTAGAGTCTGCCCACCATACTGGACAAAAATTCATAACTTAGTTTATAGCAAGGAATTTCAAGAAGTAAATTTCACCAACTCCTTGCATCAGGAAAAATAGTTGCCTAAGCCATTCTTAAACATTCTTAAGCAAGGAAGTGCTAAGTTGAATTCCCTTGAAAATATATTATTACATATTTGATTTTCATGACTCATGTTAAAACATAATTCTTTTAAGCGTTCTTGACACTTCTGTAGATCATCTGAAACGAATAGAAACTTAATAGGACAAATTGAAATGCAACTTATACCATATGAACTAGATACACGTATTTAAATCTAGGAAATAGAACTACCCAGGTATCCCCAAATTTCTTAAAACTAAGGAACTGTTATTATTTGCTGAAAAGATTTTTTCCTACAGAAATTCTCTGTTTAGTTTTAGAAATTAACTTGGCCTCCATCTGAGCCAAAGGCTTTGGCATGTATGTTTTCTGACAATTAAAAGTGTATTTTTAGTAGCTATTTGTTCAGCTAGAAACCCACTGAGATTTACATTTGCTCTTTCCGGGATTTTCAAAAATCAATTGTAAAAAGATAAAATCCTCCAAAATTTAATTTTGTTTTGTGTGCTCAGAGTATTAGCTACTGAATAATCAAAACTTATTCCTCCCTTCCTGACCCCACCCCCAAAACAAATTGGAAATATAACTACATCCTCTGGTCAGCAAAAGGGAAGCGCAAATTAATTTCAATCAAGATGAAATTTTATAAAATCAAAATTGGTTAGACACTAATATGCCTCCTGAGAGGACTATTTGGAAGGAGAAAAGGTAGTGATGTGATTCTCCAGATTCTCCATTTCATTAGGTGCTTTATTCGGAAGTGTTTGTTATGGTAATTCTTGAATTTGTCCAAACATGCTTTTCTGGCTTTATTTTTATAGGGTTATCCTATCCAACACAGATTGAAAAAGAGAGCTGAAATAGACCTACAATTCCAATAACGACCCATAGCCTCTAACTTAGAACTTGATTGTGTTCCATATATTCTATATGTCTTTGGGTCTGGTAATATCTCTCTTCCCTTCTTTCTTACTCACCTCTTATTTCTTCCCTCACTCCTCTGTCACACTTCTGTTTGAAACCCCTGTAGGGCTCTTCATACTTACAGAGTGATTCTTGATCTTTAGTGATCATAAAATGCCTTGTTGGGACAATCTTCTTTCTTAAAGAATACCTCAGTATGATTCTGATACCACTTTTAAGAAACATTCATAAGTCACGAAATCTGTTCAGAAGGCATGGACCCCTTTTATCATGTGTCACATGTGTGTCTCCTCTCATGACTCTTCATGACCTTCCCTATGTCCCCTACTGTAGTCATATCAAAGTATTTCTCTTATCCTAAAGAGGTTTGTTCTCTCATACATCCTTATTGTTGCACATAATATTCCCTTTCAGACTGAGTTAATAAATTGATTTGACTGTGAGTCATTTCTTAAGCCGCTCAGAAAAACTCAGACTAAAATTTATGATACTTGAGGCGATAAGCTTCATGTCCATAAAAAACAAGTCATTTTATCAATTTGTAACTAGAATAATTCAGAAATTTACTAAAAGGTCATCTTTTATATGCTTTCTTTCTCTCTTCTTAGGACTCGATACTTTTTGATTGGTTGATTGATTTGTATAATAAACTCCATGACCTTATAACTTGCAACACAATCTTTTATTACTCACATCAGTGCACCCAAATATAAAAGTACACAGTATTACCACTTTGATACTAAAAATGTCTAATGTCCCCTGCAAATAAATGCTCCACCTGGCTACTCAATTTACCACTTTTTATTTTGGTACTTTTGAATATTTTATGACTGTTTTAATTCATAAATTTTCATGTGTACATTGTAGTTTCAATTTGCTCTCTAATATGTTTACAATAGTCCCTGATATTTCACTTTTATCGTCAGTTGAGGTGGCTAGTGTTGAATAAGAACTCTGAAACCTAATTTAAACAGTTTTGACAAAAACATGACTTGTTTTCGCAAGCCAATGGCGTATCATCGATATTTCAACATTTGTGGATACTTGGGTCTTTGATATACTGAGTGGACTATGGAGATGTGCCTCCCTCATGTGTTAATTATGGCCACGTTTTACAAATTATGGCCTAGATCCATGGGTAACTGCATATCAGCATCGCGATCCCTTCTCTTTGAGATTCAAAGTGATCAAAATATGTAAGATGGAAAAGAGTGAAACTGGTGGAGAGCAGATCACAGAGGTAACAAGACAGGACAGCACACAAAGGGGACATCTGGATGGGTACCAAGCCTCAATTCCAAAGTTTAGATCATTGCAGAGGAGTGTTGATTATGTCCCTGGTACCCTGGTCACATGGGAATGTTTGAGGGAAACTTCAGTATGTGGATAAATTGTATATGCTCTAATCAGAACGGTAGCCATTGAGACCTAGGCAGTTCTCCATCACAAGCCCGTAATGGAAAATCTCCCTGAGGGATACTCTTGTCCCTCACGCTTGGAGTGAGTGTAAGAACATGTGGAACAGAGGAGAACCAACTCTAATGGACACCCAGGGCTTTAGAATATCTATATCGGTGGAAGATCCTGGCACTTGTCCAATAGTATTAAAGACCCTCCTCAAGGAGGGGTGCCTTAGGTTATGACCCCTATAAGCAGAACCTGAAATGCAGATTTTTTTAAAAGTGACTTTTAGGTAGTACTTTTGGGGGAAGGGAAGTGAGAGACACAAGCTAGGGAAGAGGAAGAATGTCAAAGATGTCTGAACACATCTTAGCTCCAGCCTGCTC
This sequence comes from Pseudorca crassidens, assembly GCF_039906515.1. NCBI lineage: Eukaryota > Metazoa > Chordata > Mammalia > Artiodactyla > Delphinidae > Pseudorca > Pseudorca crassidens. The sequence continues at coordinate 35,139,698 of NC_090316.1, read as the reverse complement.
TCACTGAGAGCTCTGCAGCATGACTTGCATCCAAAACACTGTTTCCACCAAGGAAAGGGGGCTGTCCTTTTGTGTCCTCATGTCAGTGATTCTTTGGCTGTTGACTTTCAAAGAGTGTATACTGGATGGGAGGTGATTTCTTTTAGGCTAAGTGTGATTCTCTGCAATAGCTTGGAGATGGGTGTGCCAGCCGGGTGAGGGTGATCTGGGCAGGATTTCAATAGGACCCACCACCAGAGAGTACGTATTCTTGCTTTCCCAGAAGATGATAATGTGTGAAATTGTCTATTTTTCACATGGAATATTTCATGGCAGTATCTGCAGAGTATTATCCTCGATAAATTAACTTATTTGGTGTGTGTACAGTGAAACAATGCCTTTGAGGATCAGTTTTTAAAATCTGGTATAAAATAAATGCTGATATTTAAAAGTAATACCATAGTTTTCATCTACAGTATCTTTTACTTTGGCTTTGAGAAGGAATTGGCTCAAAATCCTCTATATCTAAGAAAAATAGCATCCCCTACCTATTTGAGTGAAGAGAAATTGACAATACGCCTTTCATTTTCAAGCATGGTGATAGTGAGAGTGGTTATGCCTTTGATTATAATTGAAATGCCCAATGTATAGTCATTCATCTGTTCCATATCTCTTCGCTAAGATATGTACCCTAGTTCCATGGCATGCTTTTGCTACTTTGGGGCAAACCTATTGTCATTTCCTGTTCCTGCTCTCTTCTCCTTCCAGTATATGTTACATTATCTGTAGGCACCCTTCTCTCCCCTTGTCTATTCCCTGTATCCAGCCTTGGAACACTTCTCACTTCTCCTTTCTCTCTTTGGTGCTAACTTCTGCTTGTACTTGCTCACTTTCCTCTTGACACCTTCCTCTTTCTACCTAAACTGGTTTAGGTGTCCCTCCAGAATGCTCCCAAAGACACTTGAACCAGCTATATTATGTGTCACACTGATTTTGCTTTCAGAACCAGAAATTTGCTTCAGGTATAATTGTTCAAAGGTATGGTTAGCACAGACCTTTCAAACAATAGCAACAAATTTACTCACTAAATGTAGATAAGTGCTTTCAATGTGCAGGCACTGTGGTAAGATAGAGAGATACCTCTTGTATTAATACTTATACATGAAAATGAAAAAATTGTTGACCATGTTAAATGTCCTACGGAAAAAAAAAAAAAACTTCATACTTCTAGTTTCTCTGATTCAGGTGTTAGAAGGCTGGTAACCAAGGCAAGGAATTAGTATTTTTGACATATCTGTGATTTCCACTCTGAGCCATGCTCTCTGTTACAGGCTTCATAAAGGTATCTTAGAGCAACTTGGTGAGAGGTGTATGATTTTATGTGTTACAAAGTAATCATAAACTATAAAACGAGAATATAGCTTCTTGACAGAGGGAACTGTTTCTTTTCAACAATGTATAAAACAATGCTTAATACACAGTAGATATTTAATAAACATTTGTCAAATGAATTGAGTGCTGTGTCAATATATGAAGGGCCTTTAGTAAGTCCTTCATCAAAAAAAAAAAAAAACTTCTCTTGACTTGTCCATTGTGTCTACAGATATAATTTTGCCTGAGTACCTATATATTTATATACTTATATGATACATATATGTACATATATATGTCATATCTATGTTTTAATTGTTAATTTGGAGAAAAAGTATTCTTTTAATAAAATTATATTCAAGGAGATTATTTAATAATATACTAATAGAGAATATTGATATATTTAAATAATATGTAATACTATTTGAATTTCAGTATTACTAATTTTAGTAATGGGATTATTTTACCCATTATAGCCATCCAATAGCTGAATCATTATAGCTTATAAAAGTGATGGAGGAAAGTAATCAGGGGTTCAGCAAATCATTATTTAATCACTTTAAAGTTTCCCTAGGAAAAAAATCACATTGCAAAGAATCTATATGAAAACAATATACATAATGTATTATTCTTTCCCCTTTATAATTAAGCATTCTGCCACTGGGTTCTTCTAATGAGTTATAGAATACATTACACCTGCCTTAAATAATCTCAATAGCTTATAAAAACAAAAATTTACCTTGTATTTTACCTTATATAAATTCGTGAACATTTACTTTATGTCCCTATGACTTTATTTTCACCATCTCCTATTCCATGGTCCTCACGTGAAATCTATATTTAACAATAGTTATGAAATGTGATATCACTGCTATCATCATTTTTTCCAATCAGTGGAATTCTGTGATTGATTTTTGTAAGTATTTCAATGTTTTCACTGAATAAGAGAAAACCAGAGTAGTGCAGAGGCTCTGTTTCATCTTTATTTGTATTCCTTGTAGTGATTAATACATTTCCTTACATGTAATTGGCACTTAGAGCAAATATGTTGAATGGAAATGACTAGTTTTAAAACCAGTGGAATTCCTTTGCTTGAAATCAGATACGCTGTTATTCAAATTGATTCTGATTTGTCCCTTGCCAAAAATATTATCCTTTTGAGAATTTTTCCTAAGTTTATTAATTTTAACTAACCACAGTTGTTTAAAAATTGAAATAGTGTACATTTCAGGTGAAGAATAACAAATTTTACTGACTTTATTTTTTATAATTTGGTTTTCCTATTATTTTTCTCTGTGAATGCTAATGTGAGTAGCTCTGAAAGTGAATTTCCAAGTTGCTTAATTGTGCTGAAATAATATGGGTGTTAGTAGGATCATGTGATTTTTAAAATATCCAAGTATTTTAATAAAAAACTTGAAGCTGGTTTGTCATAATAAATCTTTAGTGGATTAGAATCTTTTCCTATATACACATATGAACAAAAACTTAAAAGTATTTATAATATTTAAATATATTTACAAAAAGTTTGGATATCAAAAACTAGTCTTCCTCTTATGTGTCCTGAAATCCCTATGAAACTACTCTTGCCTTTGAGATAATTAATGGAATGATTATTTCCCTGCCTATTTACAATTCCTTTATACAAATTCAGGAAAGGAAAAGAATGTAGAGGACAAATCAGAAAGTTTGAAACCTAATGAACCTCTTGTTAAAGTTTTAATAAGAGGAGAAATGAACATTTCATGTTTGCATTTTCCAGGATTTTTGTTTTAAAGGATCTTTTACCTTTTTCCACAATGTCATGAATTGAGAGTTTGTTCTGTGTCTTTGTCTTACTGCATTCCTTTGTCTAGCATTGGTATAAAGTTATCTAAATTACAGAGGGATGGGGTCAGTTGTTCCATGGCTAAAAGTCAATGTGTTGATAGAATAATCCCCCCCATCAAGTGTACATCTCCGTGATTCCAGACCAGTGTTTTTTAAATGAAATATGATACTTTCTCTTCATTATGATGAAAAATGTCCCTCTGACTCTCCTTGGACAATTCATAGACCATCTGGAAACTACATCTGGAGGAAGAGGCTTGACAGATTTTATTTTTTTAAAAACAAGTGAATATTAATAAACTTTAATTTGTTTTTAGTTAATTTCAAACTTCTATCCTTAAAATAGAAAACAAAACAAAAACTGAGTTTGAACTCAGATGACTGTTTCTTATGTAACTGATGATCTGTTCTAAATTCAACCCTGAGGTGTTCACTAGCATCTATGTATGTGTGTGAGTGTATATAGCTGAGGTCTCAAGCATGCAATTCCCTATTTCTGTTCACAAGAAGTAACGAGTCTAAAGCAGCTTTATCCCTAGCTTAATTGAGGTTTAAATTGCATAAATAAAAATTCCCCTATATAAAGTGGACAGTTTGATGAGTTTTGATGTTTGTACACACTTGTGAAAATACAACCAAAATTAAGATGTAAAATATTTCTATCATCCCTTACATTTCCTTCCTGCAACCCCAGGCAACTGCTGCTCTATCACTATAGTTTTATTTTTTCTAAAATTTCATATTTATCGTTGTGTATTAGCAGTATATTTCATTTTATTGCTGCATATTATTGTATCATATGGATAAGCCACAGCTTATCAAAAGCTAAAGGAATGTTGTTTCTAAGTGTTAGCTATTAGGTGAAGTGTTACTACATGAATATTCATGAACAAGTTTTTATGTGGAATTATGATTTTATTTTCTTGGATAAATATGTAAGAGTGAAATTGCTGAGTCATGGGGTTAATGCACACTTAACTTGTAAGACCATAATGACAGTTTTCCAGAGTAGTTTTCCACTCTGAATAACCACTAGCAATGTATAATTCCAGTTACTCCTCACCCGCATTAACATTTGACACTGTCAGTCTTAATTTTGGTCATTCCTGTGGATTTACAGTAGTGTTATATTTGTTTTAATTTGTATTTTCCTGATGTCTAGTGATGTTGAGCACATTTTCATATGCTTACTGGTCATCTTCATATATTCTGTAATGAAATGTCTATTCAAACGTTTCACCCATGTTTTTATTGGGTTGTTTATCTTTCTGTTACTGAGTTGCAAAAGTTTGTTATATATTCTGGATACAAGCCTCTTTCCAGATAAAGAGATTGCCAAGTCTCTTTTCTCCAAGTCTATAGCTTGCCTTTCCATTTTTTAAAATCTCTGTCTTTCAAAGGACATAATTTGCAATTTCATGAGTACCATTGTATCCATAATTTTTGATTGTAATTCTTGTGCTCTGTTTAATAAATATTTGTCTAACCCAATGTCATAAAGAATTTCTCTAGAATGACCTTGTCATCTTTATGAAAATTCAATAGCCTATTTTTTGGCTCTCTCTTCTGTTCCATTGAAGGATATGTTCATCTTGCCACTAATATCCACACTGTTTTGATTTCTGTAGCAAATTGAAATCAGATAGTGTAAGTCTCCAACATTCTTCTTTTGAAAGAATGTTTTAACTTTAAGTACTTTGCCTTTTTATATGCTTTAAAACTAGCCTGGTGTTAAAAAAAAACACTTGATATGATTTTGATTGGGATTATGTTGAATCTATAGGTCAATTGGCGGAGACTTTGTCATTTTGTCAATAAATAGCTGTATAATCTATGAACATGGTATAAATCTCAATTTACTTGTCTTCATTAATTTCTCTCACTGATGTTCTATACTTCTTAGTGGACATCTTGTATATACTATATTCTATTAAATCCATTCTTAAGTATTTTATTTGTTGATATTTTTATAAATGGGGATTTAAAATTTTTGATTCCCTAAGTGTACATTGTTAGTGTACAGATATAGCTTATGTCATTTGGCCCTGTTAAATGTATTTAGAATTACACTTAGCTTAGATTTTGACTCTTTAGAAGAGTCTAGATGTACAGTGATGTCACCTGCAAATCAGCTTAGTTTTATATCATGTCTTCCAATCTCTACACCTTTCTAAAATTTTTCATATAGCAGTGGTTAGGACCTCTAGTACATTGTAGAAAAGTACACTGGTGAGAGTATCATTGCTATAATCCTCTCTTAGGCACAAAATACGTTATCTATTCTTCACCGTAAAGTAAAATGTTAGCTGTAGGTGTTTTGTGGATGCCCTTTATCAGACCGAAGAAATTCTCTTTTATACCTTGTTGCTAATAAATTTTGTCATGAATAGGTGCTGAATTTATCAAATGCTGTTTCTGCATGGGATGAAATGATCATATGTCTTTTCTTTTTTTTAGGCTGTTAATATGGTGAATTATTAGCAGTCAAAAGATTTGATTTTTGTGTTAAAACAGCCTTGCATTCCTGCAATAAACCCACCTTGGTTGTGGATGCTTGACCTTTGTATATTTCTGAATTTTATTTGCCATTATTCTGTTAAGAATCTTTGTTTCTATGTCTATGAGGTATATTAGTGTGTAGTAGTTTTCCTACAATATCTATTTCTACCTTTGCTGTCATTGTAATGCTGGTCTCATAAGATGAATTAGAAAACTTTTCATCTCCATTATTTTCTCAAAGAGTTCGAGTAGAACTGATAATTTTCCTTCTTTAAAAGTTTGGTAAAATTTACCTGTGAAGACGCCTGGACCTGAAGGACTATTTGTGGATATATTTTTAATTACAAATTTCTTTTAAAAGTCTATATTGTCAAATTTATTCAAATATAGTTTTTTATAACATTTTAATTATCATTTTAATGTCTGTAGGATGTGTAGTGATATCCCTACTTTCAGTTCTGAAATGGGCAATTATGTATGTTTTTGGCCATTCTTGCTAGATATTTATCAGTTTTATTCATCTTTTCCAAATAGACGCAGCTTTTAAAAAAAACTTTAGAAGCTTTTTATTTTATTTTATTTTTTGGCCGTGCTGTGCCGCTTGCAGAATATTGGTTCCCTGACCAGAGATGGAACCCATGCTCCCTGCAGTGGAAGCATGGAGTCTTAACCACTGGACCACCAGGGAATTCCCTATGCAGACTTTAGTTTTATGGATTTTCTCTAGTATTTGTCTATTATTTATTTCATTGTTTTCTGCTCTTATGTTTATTGTTTCCTTCCTTCTACTTATTTTGACTTTAATTTGTTCTTATTTGTCTGGTTTCTTAGAGCAAAAATACAGATTTTTATTTGAGTCTTTTTATTTCCTTTTACGTATAAACTTTAAATTTATAAACTTTCCTCTAGGCACTGCATGTATTCTGAGACTTTTTATGTTGGCTATTCATTATCATTCAGTTTAAAATATTTAAAAAACAATTTTGTGATGCCTACATTGACAGTATATTATTTAGAGCATGTCATTTAATTTCCAAACATTTGGGGGATTCCAACTCATTGTCACAAGCAAAATTTCTGGGGTATTTTCAGTAGCACTTTCCCACATGTTATAATCATATGGTGAAAAATAATGCAATACTCCATGGTGTATAGTTCAAAACACTTTGCTGTTGCAAGCCCATGCTAGCTTAAGCTAAACCTTTGTTATAAATGAAATTAATACAATATTTGTAAAGTGACCAAACTTTTGGAGTGACATCTCTTATTCTCTTAATCCCTCTCTAATTTTTCTTTCTGTCTTTCTTAGCTTCCTTTCTGTGAACACAACAAATCCATTAGCAAATAAGCCTATTAATTGTCCAGGTATTTACATTGTCCTGTCCCTGCTCATGAAAAGGAAACAACACTTTATCCTGCTCCAGTTTGAAAAATTCCAAAATTCTACAATTCTGATTGGTTTGGCTTGCATCAGTCTCACTACATACACATACTCCATACAAAACTTCAGCCTTTACTAGAGTAACAGGGTCAGACAGGATAAACTCTGTTGGTGAGTCTCTCATAGACATGGACCTTTCCTAAACAGTGGGGTCATTTTGCATGGCAACTGTCACATCACCTGCCCATTGCCATGTATGGGAATGTTATTGTTTAAAAAAAAAATTAGTTCATTTATAGAACCTCAACAACTGCCAAGGATTCAAGGTTCATTTAATAATTATTCTAATTAAACCAAAGAAAAATGACTATAATTTACTCACTGGTATTTTAGAGCAACATTTGTACAGCTTTATCCACTAGAAAATCTAAAATCCTTCCTTCATCTAATGAGTTGACTTACATTCTTGCTTTTCTCCAAATTCAACTCAGTATTCTCACAGGCAATGCATGTCTGTGACCATATTGCTAAATTTCATTTAAAAAATAAATAGTGCTCACATTAATGATATTATTCTCTATCTAAAATATATCACTATTGTGAATCCCCCTCATGACTAGTGTGAATAACTATTTCTTTATCCCATAATTTTATGTATTTCTGAGTCAATTTTCCGGCTACTTTTAATAATCTGGATTTGTCTAATTTCTTTGAGTCCCTAGGACCCTCCTTTATTTACTCTTTACTCGGATCATTTATTTAAGTCATATAAAACCACGCAGGGCCCTGAGTTTTTCCTTTCCAGGAATGGGGAAGTGTTTATGAACTCACTTTTATTCTTCTTTCAGTCATTTATCTCCAGTATCTCTGTCTTCATATTTGCTTCACAGACTACATTGATTTCAATTCCTGTGCCATTTGTTTTCATTACCTATGTCGATTCTAAAAGTTCTCCATCAACAAGACTATGCCTGGTGTATGAAATGCTCTGCATTGTTATTGTTTTAAAATTGTATTATTTTCATTGCTTAATTATTTCTTTTAGTCAGTAAAACACCACACTGCTTGCATGCACTTAGTGTATACATTTATATTCAGCGAACACGGATACTAATCAGATCTGTCTCTTAAAATAGGTTATGATAGATTTCCCTTTCTGTTCTTAAACATTTTAATATTTGAAACTGCCTGGTATTTATTTCCATATGACAAACATACTGGAGATATTCCACAGTATGCAATCAGATACACTTTTAACCAAATTTTCAGGTTTATAATTGTAACCAAGTTTTAAATCTGTTCTTTCCTTTGAGTTTTATTTTTATTTTTAAAAACTTACTAATCTCAACAGAACCAGGTAAACTGAAATACCAATTACAAGAAATTAGTAATATAGTATCAAAACCTGAAGTTAAAGAATTAATATTTTTTATCAGAATACCTCAAAGGCAAATGGCTGGAAGTCTTGATCAAATAATAGATATATTCTTCTAGCTACATTGCTTCATCCTAACAACGCAATATGCCAGAAAATCAGAATGTTTCTCTCAAGTCTTCCCGTTTGATAAAATGTTTTTTGTTGTGGGTCTTGAAATTATTGCTCTAAATGAATGACTTGAGTTTTTAAAAATCCCATGTCTTTGCTCTTTTGTAATTCCTTGTATCTGTGCTGTCATTTTACTCTTTTAGTACATGTCATTTTTAGACTTATGATCCACACTCACATCAACAGCTGTTTTTCCCTAGATTCTGGGTCATATTCATGCTAACTGCAAATTGATGAGTATTTCTTTAAGCAAAGTATTTAATTTAGACTTGAGGTTCTGACCCTAATCTAAAACATCTTACATGGCCAGTCACCTGAATATGCTTATGATTTGGTTTCCTTCTGGGTCTCTAATGCCTCTTCCTCGCATATAGATCAACTTTACACTTGATCAAACATTAACTGACATTTGAGAGGGCAATTTTCTCTCTGCAATAGCTTCATCTGAGTGTTACGTTTTGCAATCTAAAGAATTGGATATGTATATATGTACATAAAATATTCAGAGATTTATCCTTCTTTCTTCTGCTCTTATCTACTTAATCACTGTGTTTGCTATATTCCTGCATTCTCGTGGCAAATATGTGGATACAACTATGATCATTATAATTGCTAAATCTTTCCAACATTAATGGAAGAGAGTTTATTAGAAGTTCCCATTTACTTAAGCAACATGAATTTTGAATTATAGTAGAGTTTGTTCAAATGTAATTATGATCTCTTAATAACTTCCAACTGATTTTTGCTATGGCTACCACAATTAGAGAGCGCCTAATTAATTTATTTTAGTAAATAAGTAAAGCTAAGCATGGCCAGTGTCAGAAAACCAGAGTGTCCTGAGCAAGTGAGTTGAATGCATTTATAGAAGCAAAAACAAAGAATCAGTGTATTTCGGAAATACAGGAGACTTTAAGGCTCATCCAGAAAACCTTTTCATTTCACAAACAGGAGATTTAGGCACAGAGAGTTTACATAATCTGTCTCTATGCATAATAATGAAACACTGAGGAAGAGAACCCAGTTCTGGACCTTTCCACTGTAATCTGTTCTTCCTGATCATATATCTAGAAATATTGTTTGATTTGGGACGTTGCTCTGTATGGTTAATGACTTAGCATTTTCTTTTCCTGTCCTGTAGCACACAGGATGGTGGAGAGAAGAGCGGACCAGATATAGGATATCTGGGGACAATTCTAGCTATTCTATGATCACTAATGAATCCTGGTGAGACTATAGAGTCATATTTCATGTTTTGGAGGTCATGGTTTATTAAACATGTATTCCACACTAAATACAGAATTAATTTTAGATGTAATATTTCTCAAATATTAAAAATTCACTGATTCTTTAGTCGGATAAGTAGTGAGGAGTGTGAGGTGATCTAAAAAGTTGCATTTTAAATACCATGTCAGTATTCAATTGAATAATTAATGGGACTTATTTAATCTGAGAAACCAAAAATCAGAATATCCCATTTTGAATGATAATTTTAAAAAACAGTGTTATGATCATAAATATTTATTGCCATATATGTTCTTATAGAGGATTAACTTTCCAGTGGTTCTGAAAGTGTGCTCTGAGACCACCGGTATCAATGTCATCTGGGAACTTGTTAGAAATGATATTTCTCTGGCTCCACCCCAGATCTACTGACAGCACTTCGTGTTTTAACAAGCCCTCTTGGTGATTCCAGTGCACTCTGAAGTTTGGGAACCACGCTTTTTAAACAAATTTTTAAAATTAGGCAAATGTACTTCTAATAGAAAATGTTTATAGATAATGCAAAAATTTTACACTGCTACTTAATGAAACAGATTAGAAATATTCTTAATACAAGCTTAGAATTTGAGTTACAACATATTTTAAGTTGAATGATAATACACCAAACTGTAGCTCAGATTTTTTTAAAAAAATCACAAGATGGCGTGTGGAAATTTTCAAAAGTAGCTTTGGCCATGCAATTTTGAAAATATTTCTAAATTCTTTCATTTCAACATGAAATGAGTATCAGTGTTACAATTATTAGATAAGATTGTTTTAAATATTTCTCACCTAGAAAAAAGTGATGCTTCTTTCTACTGCAGTAAAACAGAAATACTGAGTTATCACCAGTGTTCTCCCAAATCAGCTCCTCTCCAAACAGAGCAGTCGTAGAACTGGCCCATACCTTACCCAATACCCACCATCATATAGCATATTTTATAGAAGCAATGAAAATGCCTAAGTATTTAAATAAATGCAATAGTATTCATTCATCAAATGAGTTTCTAAGGATGGAGCAGACTTTTCCAGTATGGCCTTACCTGAATAATAGCAAAGCTCAACACTTCTAGTAAGCTTCAGATATTTTAAGGTAAAATTTAATATAGTACTCATAGAGCAGAACAAACTGTGACTGTGAGTTAGAAGTCCTGGGCTTAGGTACAGCCTTTTTTTTTTTTTTTTTTGGCCATGCTGTGCAGCTTGTGGGATATTAGTTCCCTGACCAGGGATTGAACCATCATGCGCCCTAGGCAATAAAAGCAGTTGTCCTAACCACTGGACCACCAGGGAATTCCCTAGGTATGGCTTTTTAGTAACTTTGCAAATGACTGACCTCCCCCATCTTCATCCTCTTTATACAGAAAACATGGGAGTCCATAAACTGATTTTGGTTCTTTCTAACTTTAAATTTCTGATTTGTTTGCTCAATGGTTTTAAGATTTATTATGTATGCCATGGATGGGAAAAGTATTTCTTGAGTAAGTCCTATGGCCACTGAGAACGTGCCTATGAGTAACGTTAGTTTCCTATACCAATCATACTTTCCATTTAGGGTAAATGTTGATTTTAGTCATTTATACTATGAGCATGATTATCAAGAAGGGTTAGTGTTTCTGTATTATGTAAAGCATCAGTCACCCTGCCATGAATTCTGTAAGTATTTTGGTTGGTTGGCAAGTCTTGGAGTCCATATAGACTTTGCTTCTGAACATCTTGTCAAGGCCATGAATCGTTTTGAGTGATGGGTGGAGTTAATATGCATTTTGGTTTAGGATAACGTGACATGAAAGGAGTGAGTGGTCCCGTTCATTGGGAAGATACTTGTAACATAGCATGCCACTGTAAAAAATTATCAGAACTTACAGGGAAATTGAATAATATTGTTGCTCGTTGCTTTCCTGTTCATGTTTCCTTCATGTTAAGTATATATCCTGAGTAGAATACTTCCTCAACCATAATCTCTAAATGTAGAATAAGAATATTGAATTATATGTAACAAAACCCTTGCTTAAATACAATAATTCTTTGTGATAACTAATCAGAATATCATTAATAATTATTGATTTGTATATTTAATAAGAGTATGTGGCCTTAGGATATATAATAACACTTCTGTTAAATGATTTGTGCCATTTTATCCACGGACAAAATACATTATTTTCTGTTACACAGAGAACTATTCTTTTCATAATTCACATATGTCTGAAAGAGAAAATTCATAAACATCTATTTTAATTTTAATATGTGATATAGGTAAACAATTATGATGATCCTTATGTAACCTGGAGCATTTGCTGTTTATGTTTGTAGTATATAAAGAACTAGGAAAATTTAAGTTGTAATATGAAGAGTTAGGCTTTTGCCATACTTGCCATCTTTTAAATAGCAAGCAAACCAATAAAAGAAAAAAGAAAACAAAAGTTTCCTTAAAGATTTCCTACGTTATCCATGCAAATCCTATTATTTCTATTGATTTAGTAACTACTAAACCTCATATTCCACTCTGTGATGTAATGGTGCTCCTGGCACTATTCTTTTTTTTATTTTTTACTTTTATTTTTTGCGGTACGCGGGCCTCTCACTGCTGTGGCCTCTCCCGTTGCGGAGCACAGGCTCCGGACGCGCAGGCTCAGCGGCCATGGCTCACGGGCCCAGTCCCTCCGCGGCATGTGGGACCTTCCCGGACCGGGGCACGAACCCGTGTCCCCTGCATCGGCAGGCGGACCCTCAACCACTGCGCCACCAGGGAAGCCCCTGGCACCATTCTTTATTTCAGGAAGCTAATTTGAAATATTTCAGTCACTTCTCAAAGTTGCAGGATAATCCACATGCTGATCTCCCAAAAGGAATATCATCATGCAGACGTGTTATGCTTTGGAAGTACAAACAGAATGTTAAAAGATCAGTTTGCCTTTCTTCTTGGAAATCGACACTGCACCTAAAATATGAAATCCAGCTCTTCTCTTGCTGGAGGCTCTCAGAAGTGCAGCTGCTGTTTGGCAAGCCATTGAGTAGGTTCAAGTTGGGAATGGAAGGTTAACAACAGTCTGCGTAACAGAAATGCAGACAAAAGATAATCCAAGTTTCCAGCTTTCAAGGGATTCACTGGCAGTGGCTGACTGTGAGCTTTCAGTATTAAATCTAATAAAGTCCTCAGGCAGAGCAATGGTGGGGTTGTTACCTTTGAGAAATGGCACTGTGGTTTTCCACATTTGGATCAGAAATAGGCATACTGAAAGATTTTTTAAAATTTTATTTTAGGGGAATCTGAACTGAAATCAAGATGTGTAAGGATTTTATGGCTCTACTTTTTATAAATGAATTAACATTTCCAGTATGAAAACCCTGAATGAAAATACTATTATGATACTGCTTCCTCCCAGTCATTTTCCAAATAATAAACTGATACAGACGCTGACATATAATTTTGCAACTGTACTTCATCAAACCAAGCTTCTTTTTCCTAACCTAATTTTCTCTCAAGCTCACAGTGTCATCACAGGAAGAGTCTCTCATTTAAGTGCTACTAATCATTTTAGATTTAATTTGAATATAAAGCAGAATATTAGCCAGAGAGGAAGAACCTTGTAATGTGCAAAGGTTCAGTTCTCTTTTTCAAGTTGCCCTTCACATGTTTCTTTCAGTCATTTCTACTTACTCCAGAATGACCTAGGGTTCGTTGAAGACTCACCATAGCCACTTAATCTATGAAGAGCGAAGTAGAAATGATATATCCTTTGACAAGGACTTAGCAGGCTCACTACACTTCTGCAGTTGAAATCTCTACTTTTCATAAAGAATTTGTCTTACATGACCTTTTCCTCTTATCTAATTAGTTTTTAAAGAACAGCAATCTGAGATCGATGAAAAAGGTACTCCTGTATCAGTCTAACCAAATTTATTAGGATTAAAAATATATCTAAACAGAAATATAACAAGCCACAAGTAGTAAAAACACAACTTAAAATAAACACTAACATTGCTAAACCATGCAACAGATGGGAAATGCCCACTGCCACTGCCACCTATGGGTAAATCAGGTGGATTTTATGTGAAATCCCCAAATTCTTTTTGCATAAAAGTCTTGATGAAATTTACTTGATGGTTTTAGGCACCTTTAACAATTTTTAGATTTAGATTTGGGGTTTATTTTCTAATTCTTGTTTAATCACTCAGTCAGTCCAAGACTGGAGTAAAGTGAATCTACTGTAGTTTTCTAAAATGATGGAGGGTAAAACTTTGATTTTTCATTAGATATCACACAGTCAATAGGGAAAAGAAAGGAAAAATAATATTCACAAGAAAATGGAAGTGCTAAACAGGATACACTGGATAATTTCTGGGTCAGAGTAATTCGCCTTTGTTTTCTTTTACATTACATTCATTTTGTGACGTGCCACCTGGTTTAACTCAGGTGCACACACACAGTTCTCTCCAGCCTTTTCCTCCTTCACAATAAATCCATCTAGTGTGAGCGCTCTATGACATCTTCAACTTGGTTTAGATCTTGAGTTAGCATTCTCCAGGGAAACAGAACCAATAGGATGTATATATGAGGAGATTTATTATAGGAATTGGCTCACTTGGTTATGGAGACCAAGAAGTCCCACAATCTGCCATCTGCAAACTGAAGAACCAGAAGAGCTGGTGGCATAACTCAGTTCAAGACCAAAAGCCTAAGAACCAGGAGCTTCGATGCCCAAGGGCAAGAGAAGATGGATGCCCCAGCTCAAGAAGAGAGAGGGAATTTGCCCTTCTTCCCTCTTTTTGTTCTATTCAGGCCATCCATGGTTTGGAGGATATCCCCGCTGATACGAACACATGTGAGGGGCATCTCTTTACTCAGTCTACCGAATCAAATGCTAATCTTCGCAGAAACACCCTCACAGACACAGCCAGAAATAAAGTTCTACCAGCTCTTTGGGCATCCCTTAGCCCAGTCAAGTTGGCACATAAAATTAACCATCACAGATAGGAATTAGATATTTTGCAATAGGAAAGATATTTGGACTCCCTAATACAGAGTATGCACTGTAGGGAGAAGTTATTAACAGTTATGAAAACGCAATAAACCCTTGTAAAGGAGGAATGCACTTCCTTGCCAAACATGTTTCTAATTTCTCACACAAAGTACGCTGGCGCAGAGCACATGAAGAATGGTAGGGCATAATTAAGTGAGCATAATGTAAGGGCATTCAAATTACTGTACTGCTTACTTCCTAACATCATACATTGCCTGAAGCAGGTCTGCATTCTTCCTTCATGTGGACAGTGATATCAGACAATATACACTGTAATTTTGAGTCAGAGCATTGCTGAATCATAGCTCTGGTTTCACATGTGGCAAGTAGACCACACTAACATTCCCTAGAGATAGGATATGGTCTTTGAAGACCTAGCTACTGTTGAAATTAATTTAATTTATATGACATCCGTATAAGCAGAAATGTCATGATGGCACTAAATGGCCTTATTACGGTTGCTACATATGAAGTTAGCACAAAAAGACAAACACCAAGTGCACTTCAAATGCTTAATCAGGAGCATTGCCCACATTAGCTCTTCAACCATGCCGTGTTTTAATTGCCCTTTTCAACGCTCATGATCTGACACATTTTCTTTTGGACCATGTTCTTACAGGGTCAGGCCATCTTCTAATGGAAGCCCAGAAAAATGTTTATTGCCCTAAACAATAGTGCAATTAAGACTTCTCAGCCAGAATTCCTAACATGCTTAGTTTATAGTTTAATTACCACAAAAAAAGAAAAGAAAAGAAAGAAAAAAAAATACTCCCAACAGAAAACAAAGAAGCAAAGAAACCAACCCTACTGAAAATGAAGAACTATCATTTTTCGGGTGAGAAAGAGAAGTAATTTCGTCCTTTTAATTCATTTTTCCATTTTCTTCATGCAGATTTAAACTGTTTTGACTAAAACAACCCCCTCTAAGCAGCTGGTCTTCAGTAAGTATAAGAAGTTTTATTTCAGATTCTGGTTTAGGTAAGGGGTATAGAAAGGTCTGTGGATAAAAATGTTTTGGGGAATGTCAGAGATTTTTGATAAACTATAGTGTGTCTTGTTGAAATTGCAGAACCTACAGATTAAACTTTGCTTTTTAGACTTTCTAAGACACTTCTCCTATTGTAATAATAATAGTCTACCTTTGTTTAAGCTAGCAATTCGCAACAGTATTTTAGCAAAGACTTTTATTTGGAAAAAGAAGCCACTTGTTTGACTCTGTGGAAGATTAATTTGATGCTAATTTAGAAAATGCTAGACTAAGAAAACAAGATTTTTCTGTCCTAATACCTAACAGAAGAGTTAGTAGAAGGGGAAATTGAAAGATTAAATAGTTTACTAAATTGCGAAAGGTAAAAAGTTTAATGTCTTTAAACATTTCGTGTTTAAGAAGTTTTTCAAATTTCAGAATTTAAGATGCCGTAAGGATTTGTAAAGAGTTTAAAAAACTCATTAATATTTAAGAAAACTAGATATCAATTTCTATTTAAAATTTAAGCAGATTTGAAGTCTCAACATGTTTAACAAATCCACTTCTGAAGTTCTGAACACTGATCTATTTTTATATTGAATACACAACAAAACAGATTTTAAAAAATGACGGTCCTACTTGTTCCCACTTGAAGGAAAAACAAAAACACTGAAATCCAGAAAGGTACGTCAAGTTTCATGCTGGTTATAGGGAATTTAAAGATGAAAAATGCTGTTTGCCTCAAGTAGTTCCCTCTTTAGCGATGTTGTCTGAGAAGCAAATAGTCATCATGAAACGATATGAAAAGCTTTTACGTCATCAGAGGTAGGTTCAAAGTGTCACTGAAATGAGGAAGGAAGGGAATGACTAACTCCCAGACTCCTCAGTGGCAGGGAGGGGCGGCCAGCTGGAGGCTCCAGTAATCACCTGCACGCTGGCCTCAGAGACTGGCAACCCACCAATAGGAATGACAGCTCCCACAGAAGACATTTTAGAATAAATATCCAACATTTATACTTTACTTTGAACAGAAGGCCATCAGAAGCTAAATTCAAAACCCTTTCTTTAAGATGAATTAATGATTGGAAGTTATGGACAATGGATTAGTTTTACCCAAAAGCATTTTCTAAAGTACTATTTGAACTTCCAAATGAAAACCTAATTCACAAGTTCAGCCCATGAAAGGACAGAAGTAACTGGAGTGCAAGAGGACAGCAAATATGTTCCCCCAAAATAACCCTGCCTCTTCAGGCTAAATTCCACAGTCCTGTAACAAAGGAAACCTTTTCCACACTTAGGCATGCCTGTGGTTCTGAAACGAACCAAGTATAAGCCGGTTAGTCAAACAAAAACGACTTTGTCTGTCTTTGAATTGGTGCATACTTTGAAGTAATGAGTAAATACAGGACACATGTGGATGCTTGAGGATGATAAAATTCCCATTCATCGGCTATTTTGTTTTCTGGATTCCTGGAGAACCAGCACATTCAGGAACAGTCAAACTAACCTTGTTTCGCCTTGTTATGAAGAGTCTCAGTTCAGTGGGTCTGGTTCTCTCCACCCTCAAGGGACACATCCCCAGTGCACATCCATAGACCTGCATCACCTTAAGCGCCCAGGGCAGTAGAACACACAAGGAGACGTTGATTCGTCTCTCTTATTCTTTGTTTTGGGATGACTTCTGCCATCAGTGTCTGCTGTTGCCATAGTTGTTACAGCTTTTAATTATAGTAGTCCAAACTACTAGCAGAATCTCTGTTTTCCTTTCTTGCTTTTTTTGTCATCTATCATTTTATTAGCATTTGTGTGAAAATTCTCTTTTTTAAAAACTTCATAGACCTGTAATAGACTTCTTTTTCTTCTCAGAGATATAACAACAAACCACAGTGTGTTGGGTGTAGTCTTTAAAATTTGGATTAAATTCTTCTTCCCTCCCTTCTCTCTCTCTCTCTTTTGTCTTATACTCTGTATTCTTGAGCTGATTCATAGACACTAAAGCCACTACGGGTGTTTAAGGTGAGACGTGTGTGTGTGTGTGTGTGTGTGTGTGTGTGTGTGTGTGTGTTAATGGCAGTGTACATTTATGATTGCTAAGATGTTCTAGAAAGCTGATCTCCTTAAGCTGAGGTTTTACCATATTTACATAGCAGCTCGTAAACCTATGGTGTTTATTATTTTAAAATGTGGTAAACGCTGAAAATATAAATTGGTACATAAAAGTTTAGAAAAAGGATTCATTATATCACCACTCTATGTGACAACCATTTGTTTTCATATTAACATTCAGTTTCTTTGTCAGAATAATACTATGCTAGGTATATAATAGGTCTGACATAGAATTTAGTCTTATATTCATTACATCTACCCTAGTCATCACCAATGTAATGCCCTCCAGAAATTTATAATCATCTGCACCCATGTAAATAATTCAATAATACAAACAAAGTATGCAATTTATAAGTTCTACTAAATAGAACACATGGGTGTAACTTTTGATACTTTGTCTCTGGAAATAATTTACCATTGCCATTCAAATACAATTTTGCTTTTAGTATGATGGACAAGTACTTATTTTTTAAGACAGATTTAATGTATTTTCTCTATGAATATATTGGGAATGGAATGAACCTTTAATAATAACAGTTTCAATTGGTAGTGCTAATTACATTTCTATTTTTTTTTTAATATGAAGACATTAATTCCCAGGAACAAGGGGTTAATTATACACTAAACTTTCTTGGGGGCGGGGAACGCAGCTCTGAAATTGTTTTTAAATCAATACATGTTGCACTTAGATTGCAAATAAGCTCTGAGGTGAGAAAGAAACATCCCTAGCAGATCAGGTGAAGCATGACAAGAGACCAGAAGCACCCCTTGACGTGTGCTCTGTGAACAAATGCACCTCTGCTCTTAACCAAAACGTTTTAACTCATTACAGTTTGTAGAGCACATTCCCTGTCTACCCTGCCTGAAAATGTTTCCTGTTGGATCTGGCTACAAAGGGTTTTTCTTGGTGTTTTCTGTTTGTTATTGTTATGTTTAATCTAAAATAACATCACGGAGTAGAGGCGCTTATATGTTATAGTCTTTTTTTCTTTACATAAAAAGAAGGAAATTTTACCTGAAAGATATGCAGGTGAGGATTTGGTAGGGTTTTTTTTTAAGTAGGAAAACATCTTTAAAAGAAGTTTCAAATATTCTAAAATGCTAAAAGAATATGCTTTTATTGCTGTAAAAGCCATCATATAAAATTAAACATGATATTTGGGGGAGAGGGATTAATGTTTCTCTTTGTTAACAATTTTGAATCAAGAGCAAACTTTACAGAAGGAGTATATAAAATGTGCTTAATAGATAAAATATACAGAAAATATTTTCCCCCAAAACCTTTATTATCTTAAAACTATGGTTAAGTCTTAAGACCTTTATCATCTTAAAACTATGGTTAAGTCTTAAGACCATTATTATCTTATAACTATGGTTAAGTCTTAAGATTACTAAAATGGAACCTGGTTTCTACAATGAGACGTTTAGGAGTATTAATTATGTTAATTTTATACGAAGAAATTTTACAAAAGTGTTAATAATCACGCTTTCAATATTTATTTGAATAAATGAATAAAAGCTCTCTAGGTATAATTTCTAGATCTGTGTAACTTCTCTGACAGAAGTGCTCTGATATTTATTTTATGCTTTTCTTTTCCCCTGAACACCATTGTTGACTATTATTCTATTTGAGTCTTACAGCCTGGTCTGTCCACTTCGTGGAGCAAATGTAAATCCCACTTTGAAGGAGGCACTAGTGGCATTTCGTGACTCTGGCTGCCTTACTGGGTTAGTCATTCTTTAGTCCTGACTTTAAGCAGGAGCCAAACAGGTGCTTTTTAATGTACTTCAAGCACAGCCAGGATGAAAACAACAGGCTTGTTAAAGAAATGGTTTTCGGAGACCTAACCTGAGGGTCATTCAAGTTAAGGATAGACTTCTAACTGCAACTTGCAATCTTGTTTCCTGGAGGCATGTGTGGATATAATGAACTGAACTGGATGCTTCCAGGAGTGCCTGTCCTGTGCCAAACTATTAGGCTTAGCATTTCCGTGTATATACGCTCTTATTCAAACGCCAGAACACAGTGAAGCGGAATTGTTAGGTAGAAATTGAGACTCAGAGAAGTTAAGCAGCTTGCATCAAGTCCTACACTAGATCAGAAGTCACCTAGGTAGAGACTGAATTTTAATTCAGATGTTCAGACTAAGTTCAGCGTGTTACCACCTAACTGCCTTGCAACGGAAGACTCTGGGACTTGGAGAGGCCCTTCTGGAGCTGGAATTCTGCCTTTGGTGAAAGATTTCCTGTACCATTAGAGCATAGTAGACTTAAATCCTGTTCTCCGAACATTGCTCCCAGATCAGGACTTGTTTGCCATGTGCACAAGTTCTTTAATCTGTTAATCTTAGGTTTCTCTCTCTAAAAATAACAAAAATGATATTTCAAACTATCGCCTATGGGTGTCATGAAAATTTATGTAATAATCATGGTCGTAAGTCATTTGAAGCTACTACAGAAAATTTCTGACAATTAGATAGATCCACAAATTCTATTTTTATCCTCCTACAGAGTCCGTGCCATGGGCCTGCCCCCCCATTTACTCCCATTTTCCAAGAACACAATGAAAAACTGATAGAAGACACTGCAGTAAGTAGCACCATGGCCCCAAGGAAAACACGAATAATGACATGAATCTTACTTTCAATTTTGACGAGCATTCTTCTTTGCCCAAAGCCTGGTTCCTTTTTTAATATACAGTGAATATGAGACCAACTGACTTTTAAATAATTTCCTGATAAAATCATAATTGTAAGCCTCCAGAGATCTAAATGTCTATATCAGCACAGAGATAGTATATGATCTTCATTAATATTTCGCCAATGTTATCAATAACGTCATGTTGTCTTTCTCCAGTATACCTTATGCAAGACAGTCTCCAAGCTAGAAAAGAATACAGACATTTATGACGATAAAATATGTCTAACGTTAGAAGAAAGATTCAACAATGAAAAGAAACAGCAAAGAGCAAAGAAATATTGGAGATCAGTGTAGCAAACAAACATGCTTAGCATGCTGGGACATGTCATTAAGCCTTAGACCTGTCTCCTTGTTCCCATGAGAATCCAGCTGAATTTATCTTAGTGTCCATTTCTTTATGTGTTAAAATGGACTAAATTATAGCTTATGTGAATTCAGGAGGGTAATCAGAAGTAAACAGGATAACACTTGTAATATTCAAATGTAAGTTACTCTTCAATTGAATTTTAATGTTTAATTAATTTTTACTGTTTGATCTCTAGTAACCAGTAGTAATTTCTGATGGTAAAAGAGTCAGGCATTCGCGTTATGATAATGATCTTCTTTGTTTTATAAAAAGTGGAGGCACCAAATTATTGCATATCATCTTTCCCAGTTATCTTCAAATTCAAGGAATTATGTTTACACGATTCCAAATATTGGGTTGGCATAATAATTAAACCTCAAATTATTCTGTTAATAAGTCATATTATTGGGTTTACCTATTTCCTTAAAACAGAATGTACTCGGTTGAATAGCGCCCTCCTCAAACTGTGAGAAGTGACTTCCCTTATAAGAAAGGGGAAATCTGGACATAGAGACACACACAGCAAACACCACGTGAGGACAGAGGCAGAGATTGGAGTGATGCATCTACAAGCTTAGAAATACCAGGATTGCTAGAAACTTCCAGAAGCTAGGAAAGGCATGAAAAAGATTCTCTCTTAGAGTCTTCTGATGGAATCAACCCTTGATTTTGCCTCCGAACTGTGAAAGAATAAGTTTCTGTTGTTTTAACCCCCCTGCTTTGTGGTACTTTGTTATGGCAGCCCTTGGAAACTAATACAGATTTTAGTGCTGGGCAGTAGGGTGCTACTGTAACAAACACAGAAAAATGTGCAAGTGGCTTTGGAATTGGGTAATAGGTAGAAGCTGGAAAAACTCTGATGCTCATGCTAGAGAAACGTAGATTGCCTTGGAGAGATTGTTGGTGTTAATGGATGTTAATGACAGTCCTAGTGAGGTCTCAGGAAGAAGCTAGAGGAGCCATGGAGAAAACGTCTATTGTCTCAGGAAAACATGTATCATTGTGAACAGAACACTGCCAGACTATGAATGTTAAAGTACTTCTGGTAAGGTCTCCGACAGAAATGAGGAACACATTCTCGGATACTGGAGGAAGATGATGCTCGGTATAATGTGGCAAAGAATGGGGCTGAATTTACTTCTGTTGGTTGGAAAGTAGAATTTATGAGTAGTAAGCTTGGATATTTACCTGAGGAGTTTTCCAAACAAGGTACAGACATGAAGCCTGATACTTGTTGTTGTTGCTTATAGAAAACGCAAGAGGAAAGAGAGAAATTGAAGAAAGAACTGCTAAGCACAAAGGAATCAGTACTTGACACTTTGGAAAATTCTCAGCCTATCTAGATAGTGTGCCTTAGAAAACGGGCAAAGGGTATAGGTAGATAAACTTTGTTAAAGAGATTAGTCATGTGACTTACAGATCCAATAACCATTTCAGCAGGTCAGGCATAAATATGGAATTATCCAGGAGAGATCTCTGAAGACACCTCATATCTAATGGAGTGGGTCCCCTTTGCAGCCATGGAGGACCAATAAGGCTTTTGAGAACTTTATACAAGCAGAAGCACTACGAGCCTGGACAGAAAGGGAGAAGGATGGAACAGAATGGAAGAAGAATGATTCTGAGAACAGAGACAAGGATGCTGAGGTCAGAAAGGACAGATCTGTTGCCCTGGAGGGTCAAGAGGGTGGGCTGTCCCAGATAGCCCAAAGGATACAGCATGAAGCCACGTGAGATTACTCTTGGGCCTAGAGAGCTAATGGAATTTGCTCTGCTGGATTACAAACTTGCTTTAGACTAGTAAGCGCTATATATTTTTTTCATCTTCTCCCTTTTGGAATGGGAGAATATATTCTATGCCTGCCAAATCATTGTGTTTTGGAAGCAGGTAACTTGGTTTCTATTTTTATAGATCAGTGGACAAAGAGAAATTTTGTCTTAGGCTGGGTGCTATGCATAGTCTTACCTGTAATTGATTTAGATGAAGATTTGAAATATTTTAGAGTTGATGATATTTACGTGAGATTTTGGATTTAGAGTCAACGCCAGAATGCGTTCAGACTTTTGGGGATGTTGAGATTGGGCAAATGTATTTTGCACATGGGAAGGATGTGAAATTTGCAGGGGCAGAGGGTGGACTATTTTGGTTGAATAGTGCCCGTCCCCAAATTCATGCCCAGTCAGAACCTCAGTATGTAACCTTATTTGGAAATAGGGTTTTGCAGATGTAATCAAGTCAAACTGGGTTAGGTTGGGCTCTAAACAAATATGACAGATGTCTTTACAAGAAGCAGGAAAATTGGGACATGGCAACACACAGGGACAATGAGACATAATGATGGAGTCAGAGTTTGGATTGATGCATCTATAAGCCAAGGAATATCAAGAATTGCTGGCGGGGCTTCCCTGGTGGCGCAGTGGTTGAGAGCCCGCCTGCCGATGCAGGGAACACGGGTTCGTGCCCCGGTCTGGGAAGATCCCACATGCCGCGGAGCGGCTAGGCCCGTGAGCCATGGCCGCTGCCTGCGCGTCCGGAGCCTGTGCTCCGCAACGGGAGAGGCCACAGCGGTGAGAGGCCTGCGTACAGCAAAAAAAAAAAAAAAAAAAAAAAAAGAATTGCTGGCAACCACAGAAGCCAAGAGAGAGGATGTAATAGATCCTCCCTCAGAACCTCCTGGTGCAACCAACCCTGCCTCTACCTTGATTTTGGAATTGTAAAAAAACCAAATTTTTGTTATTTCAAATGCTCCAGTTTGTGGTACTTTGTTCTGGCAGCCCTAGGAAATAAACATGTGTATGTATGTATGTGTGTGTGTGTGTGTGTGTGTGTGTGTGTATGGGTGTATATATACATACATGTTATTGCTGTTATAGTAAAGTTAATGAGTTACCACTTAAGTTACTCTCTTAATGTATAAATTTACTTTGCAACTAAAACAAACTACCATATAGTCAAACTCATATTTTGAACTTAACCTTATAAACAAACATAGCATCCCTAATTTGAATGGAGGCCAAATAGGAAAAGGACACAAATACATATTATTCATAAACATTTTGTGCTATATTCAGAGAAAAGGCAATAACATTTTTATAGGAATTTTTCCTGTTATAACAAAGTAAAGATAAATGTGTATTCAATCATTTATCTAAGTTGGTTTCAGTTGTTTTGAGAAGGTATCACATAATTGTATTTAGTGAAACTACATTCAACAAGAAATAATGTTTAACAAACTCATATGAAACCTTGTAACTTTTTTGTTTTTAATTTTTGTTTTTCTGGAATTTGCGTGAGTAAGATCATAAAAGCAGAATATAAGGGGAAATGCCTACATTAAATTAGATTAAGGGTGCACTGTCAATATAGTTGTCTACAAATTTAAAACTAAACTTTTAAAGGAATAAAACTAAGAAAATACTGTTTTATACTTTCTTTATTGGATAAGCTGAGTCATTTTTGATATTTTGTTATTTTTGGTATATTGACTAGAGATTTCCATAGAATAGTTCAAATTTGATTCAGTTTTGCTGTTACTGACAGAGATAAGATAGTAAACACAAATACTGAGAATTTTAAAATTGCACTTCAGTGAGTGCCATTATTTTTCTATAATTCATATTTCTTAATGATATAAAACATATATTTAGACTGGGTTTTACAGTGTTTGAAAGGCCTTCTTTTATCTCTCTTAATGAAGAATGTGGAAACATTAAATCTCATGTAAATAACACTGAAAATATGAGTACTATTCTTTCATCATTTTGTTGATATTTTGTTGCTGAGGCTAGAATTTCTCCATGTAGCATAATACATAAAACTTAAAATAGAGTAAAATTGAGATGGATTTTAAATTAATTTTAAATATCCCAAATCTCAGAATAAAGTATACTGTGATAAAACACAGAAATGCTATGTAAACATTATTAAAAAAATAAAAACTCAAGATATATTGAAAGACAGGAAGGAAGAGAAATAGTGAATTAATTCTGATTACCTGTGAGCTTTTTTGGATTATAAGAAAATGCATTATCATAGAACATTTATAAGATTTTTGAGATATGGAAAGAAAAGTGAGAGACTGTGAATAAATTAGGTGGTAGATGAAGGTCATTTTAAATGTACTAATTTAGAAATGTACCAGAAAATTTCCCATTTCTTACTGAGACACAATATGCACAGGAGATATGATTAGATATGGTTTCAGATCCTGTTTGGACACTTTCTTAATTATCTTCAATAAAAATGAAATTTTAGACATGAGATTAATTCAAAAACATCAGTTGATAATGACTAATTAATTAATGTCAGTTATCATTTATAAAGCAGTTTGAAGATGGAACACACTGTGCTTGTTAAGTCATTTTATTAAGATTATAATGATGAAGAATGTGGATAAAAATCTGGCATGGATAATGTTTCAAAGAATCATTTATATTATGGACTGTATAGAGTATTGCATAATATTTAGGAATAGCTATGCAGCTGTTTCTTAGGTTTCTTTTCAACATTTTTTCTTATATAATCAAAAGTGTATTTTTAATTCACTCTTTGTATCATTTCTTTTTTTTTTTTTTTTTCTTTGCGGTACACGGGCCTCTCACTGTTGCGGCCTCTCCCGCTGCGGAGCACAGGCTCCGGACGCGCAGGCTCAGCGGCCATGGCTCACGGGCCCAGCCGCTCCGCGGCATGTGGGATCTTCCTGGACCAGGGCTTGAACCCGTGTCCCCTGCATTGGCAGGCAGATTCTTAACCACTGTGCCACCAGGGAAGGTCGAAATTTGAAAATTTTTAAAAACACAATTTACATTAACATCCTCATAAAAAATTCTTAGGTATAAATCTGACAAAATATGGACAAGATCTATATGAGGAAAACTACAGAACTCTGATGATAGATATCAAAGAAGAACTAACTAAATGGAGAGATATTACATATTCATTGGTAGGAAATCTCAATATTGTCAAGATGTCAGTTCTTCCCAACTTGATCTATAGACTCAACCAGTCCCAATCAAAATCACACCAAGTTATTTGTGGATATCTACAAACTGATTTTAAAGTTTATATGGAGAGGCAAAAGAACCATAATACATGACCTACTTCTATTCCTGAAGTTGAGTAGCGTCAGTCTTCCAACTTCATTCTCCTCCTTCATATTGTATAAATAAAGTTGGAAGACTGACACTACTCAACTTCAAGACCTATGTCAAGCTACAGTAATCAAGAGAGTGTGGTGTCAGTGAAAGAATAGAAGTAGGTCGGTGGAACAGAGTAGAGAGCTTAGAAATAGACACACAAAAAGATATACTCATTTGTATGTGTAAAACTCCTAGAAGACAACACAGGAAAAATCCTAGATGACCTTAGGTATGGCAATGACTTTTTGATACAACATCAAAGGCACAATCCATTAAAAAAAAGAATCAATAAGCTGGAATTCATTAAAATTAAAAAACTTTTATCCCATGAAAGACAACCTTAAGAGAATGAGAAAACATCACCAGTCAGAAGCACTAAGTGCTGGCAAGGATATGGAGCAACAGTAACTTTCATTCACTGCTGGTGGGAATGCAAAATGGTAAAGCCATTTTGAAAGACAACTTGGCAGTTCCCTATAAAGCTAAATAGACTCTTACCGTATAAACCAGAATTGCACTCCTTGGTATATTACCAAAAATGTTATGTCCACAGGAAGACCTGCACATGGACACTGACAGAAGATTTACTCATAACTGCCAAAACTTGGAAGCAACCAAGATGTCCTTTACTAAGTCAACGGCTAAATAGACTGTGGCTCATCCAGATAACGAAATATTATTCAATGTAAAAAGAAAGGAACTATCAAGCCATGAAAAAATATGGAAGAAATATTATTAGTTGAAATAAACCAATCTTAGGAAACTTCATACTGTATGATTCCAACCATATGACATTCTGGAAAAAACAAAACGGAAGACAATAGAAAGATCAGCGATTGTTATGGGTTAGCAAGTGAGGAGGAATGAATAGGCAGAAAGAGAGAATTTTTAGGGCAGGTAGATTATTATGTGCAATACTAAAATGGTGAATACATATCATGAAACAAGTTTGTCAAAATCCATAAAATGTGCAAGAGTAAACCCTTACATAAACTATGGACTCTAAGTGATAATTATGTGTCAATGTAGATTAATTGATTATAATAAATTTACCCTCTAGTGCAGGATATTGATAGTGGGCAAGGTTGTGTATGGGAAATCTCTGTAGCTTCTGCTCAATTTTGCTATAAACCTAAAACTGCTGTACAAAATAAAATGCATTAACAAAAACTTACTGATAACTTCAGGATGGCAGCAACAGAAAATCTAATCAAATATTGAACTCTGTTAAGTAGGAAATTCTGTGCAACTGCCCAGTTTGCTCACCTAGGAAGCCAGCCCTACGGTTGGAAGGAAGGGAAAGAGACATCAAAGAAGACTGTATCTTATAGAAGTGTAAAAAACAAAGATGTCATTGACAAACTCATGCCCCCTCAAATTCATATATTGAAGCTCTTATCCCCAGTGTGACTATATTTGGAGATAGGATCCTTAAGGTGATAATTAAGGCTAAATGAAGCTATAATCATGGAGCCCGAATTTGTAGGACTGATGTCCTTACAAGAAAAAGAAGAGACCCCAGACCACAGATCAATCTCCCCCTCTCTCTCCATGTTTGCAGAAGAAAGGCTATGTGAAGACATGAGAAGTCAGGAACAGAACCTCCCCAGAAAGCAACTCTGTGGCACCTTGGTCTTCAATTTCTAACCTCTAGAACCATGATAAAATCAATTGCTGTTATTTAAGCTATCCAGTCTGTGATATTTTGTTATAGCAGCCCTAGAAGACATGTACAAAATGTTTCAAAGAGGGAGGAGTAATGATGCTGAAAAGTAAAGCAGGATTAATATTGAGGCTTGACCAGCAGCCTCAGGCATACAAAACAGTCATCATGTGACAGGGACTACTGGCTCTCTTGCCTTGCTACAAATGGCTTTCTGTATTTTATTAACTGATCCGATTAAGCTTTATTTCACAGAATGCACTAAAGTACTTCACATTGTCCCCACAGCATGATAGTCATTGACCACACCATAAGTCCTAGGAATGCGGCCCATGATAACATCTTAGCTGTTTTCCAGGACGAGATGGCACCAGCAGATAAGGGTGACTTGGGGACTTGTGACTCGGACCCCCAGAACACCTGCAAGTACCTCTCAGACCTCTTGTCTCCTGAGAAAATGCTACAAGAAGATGATTGACTGCCACTTCCCTTCTCCTCCTGGCATTAAAGAAACCTAAATTCTGTTCTGAACTAAGATGGTTCTTTAGGACATTAGTCTGCCACTTCTCGGCCTGCTGGCTTTCTGAATAAAGTTGCTATTCCTTTGCCCCAACACCTCATCTCTTGATTTACTGGCCTGTCATGAGGCAAGCAGTACGAGGTTGGACTAGGTAACAATCAGGCAGAATATTCCAAGGGCTCACAGTTCTTTTCCACCCTAAGCAATTCATGTTCTGAAGACAGGCCTGTCTTGAGAATGTTCAAGCCTGCTGAATCAAACTTTTCCCACACAGTCTTCCAAAAGTTCTTTCATTTCTTGACTTTCAATTGAGAGGGAAAGGTGGAGCTGGGATTAGTGAGAAGGAAGGGTACAACATTCAGACAGCGTTTACCATCTGTCAAGTACTGGGCCAGATGCTATTAATCCTCACTACAACCCTCCAAGTTGGTTATGGTTCATTTATTCATTTACTTAAAAAATCTTTACTAATGAGCTGTGGATGTGTGTTGTAATACTTCTAGTCTGTGTAGAAGGATTTTGCAAATTCTTTGTTATATCCATAGTTTCAGAGTGAGTTCATATGCCCAAAGCTCATAACTGAGTGAATTTTATTTAATTAAACAAGTGTTTATTAAACTCTTAGTATATACTTATTGTATCCTATTAATTCAAGTTATACCCTACATACACTATATTTCTTGTAAGTACAGAATAGTGGAGGAGATAGCATTTTTTTATTATAAATTTTCCATACTTGATTGCTCTTTATATATATATATACATATATGTATGTATATATATATTCGTATTAGTTCTGTTTCTCTAGAAAACCCTTACGAATAAAATATATTTCATTCATTGTTCAATTTCTTGATTGGTAATACATGATTGTTATAAAAAACTCAGAAAATATAGAGGAGTATAAAGGCAAAATAAAACAAAGTAAAAATCATTTATAATCTTACCTAGTCTGAAAAATTATGTCTAATTTTTATATCACTCATATAGCATCATCCTGTATATAGTTGTAATCTTCCTTATTAACAACCATACCATTGCCTCTCTATACGGTAGGATATTATGCAGTTGTATCTAATTACCACGTAGACTGATATGAACTGTCATATTTTAATTTTTAACCTTTTAAAAATGTCTAAAAAATATCTACAACATGCCAGATATTGTGCAAAGTGTTTTATATTAATATCTCATTTTATCCTTGAAGTTACCCCTTGGTATGTATGTTTTTATTCCCATTGTACAGTTGAGGCTCTGAGGATTAGAGATTTCAAGCAAAGTGCCCAAAATCACAGAATTAGAAGTTGCTGTTCTAAGTTTTATACCCAGGCCTCTCCAACTCCAAAGTTCTAGGTTATCTTAGTCTTTAAATTTCAGGTGTGTATCTCATGTATTTTTAAAATGATGTTTTATGTATCTGAAGAACATGTTCTGTGCTCTGTGCTTCTTTTGTATGCCCTTCAATATTTAATAGACGGCAAGGCACATGTTTGTTTCTAATTAAATTCTTAATTAATTTAATTCTTAATTAATTTAATTGAATTTACCATATGGTCTTTGCTACTTCATCATTAATTTATTTGTGCTATTGATTTGGACTCAGTAAAAACATACATGATTTCCATTGGTAAAAACATTAAGAGTTAAGATTTATGTCTTAATCCAGATATTGTTTTAATAAAACACTTGTGGTTTATATAATCAAGAACAGAGTTTCTGTAATTAGTTTCTTTTTTTCAAATGGTGTGTGTCTAAAATTTAAAGAAAGGTAAAGTCATTGATTAACGTTTTAGTTGTGTTATTTATCAATGATGATAAACATCAGAAGTATGGATCAAATTATATATATTAACAAAATCCACATTTTCTTCCCAGAAAATTTAGTGGTTAATAACTGGAAGAAAACAATACAAAGTAATTTTATCTCCACATTCCCCAGTAATTTCCACGTCCTTCTGAGTTAACCCACAACATTTGCTCTTGCAGTGAGGCTTACACAAATTCTTTAGCTGTAATATTTCTTCAGTCTATACTTTTTCTGAAACACATTTCATAGGACATCTTTTTTTTTTTTGATGTGGCACAAGCTGCCCAATGGGGCAATAGGTATCAAGACAAAACAATTTGCCATGAAGAAAGAATTTAGAAGTCAAATGATCATTGAAGGACAAGTAAGAAAGTGATGTCATTTTGAAAACAGGGAGTATAGAATTTGTTTATATATATATATGTATAAAATTAGAAAAATAATATCAGTAAAAAATAAACTTTAGAAAATCCTTAATAATTGATCCTCCCTTTGAATTTTTGGTAATGATATAAGTATTGGCTGAAGAAATCTTGAACCAAAAGTGTAAGAACCAAATATTGTTTGGTATGAAATGTGTATTGATTTGAAATGATTAATTACTAACATTAGGAAATTTGCATAGAGATACTTAATTAAAAGATTTCAAGCACTATACCCAAGTGATATACAAGCAGCATAACTCTAACCTAAGTAGAAGAGCATTGTTAGTTGGATGTCTTCATATGATAATTAACTACTCATTTAAGTGTGATATCTAGTAGATACTTTAAATTTCCAAAAGTCATTAAAAGAAATGAAATGAAATTATTCTACAAACTCTGTGATTCAGAGTGTTTAATTAGGTTAACTGTCAATCTCCCTTCCTCCCCATCTCAACTGGTCTGAATTGTTAGGTTTTAGGTACAGTGGCATGCAAATGTAAGGCTTATATGACTCTTGTCAAACTCTTGTCAAGGAATATAAATTTAGACCAAAGAAGGAAAGAAAAATTTAGGTGGCAAAGATAGCTTTAGAAAATATCCGATGAAAAAAATGAAAAAGGACACAGTGCTGTTTCTATTAAGGTAACAATCCTTAAAGTCTATTTATAAATTGGTCTATTACAAACATACTGGTATGATTACAATTTAGACATAATTAATCGCCATATTTTGAACAAAGGTAAGTAAAGTAATTGGCATGAAAGGCTTACATGGAAATTTTTTAAATTATGAAACAATTTAAAAATCACCATTGCACATTGATTATGTATTGCATTAATAACCAAATATTGCTTAATTTGAAATGTTTACAGATTATCATATTGCTCACTCAGGTTTCATTATAAACATAAGACAAATTGTCAAGAATTATGCCTCCTTGTTCAGATGCCCACATTTATTCTATAAAATTCTAGAAATTCCACGTTGATCTTATTCTTGCTGGCATACAGATAAACAATGATTGTTGAGGGCTTCCGGGAAGATGGCGGAAGAGTAAGACACGGAGATCACCTTCCTCCCCACAGATCCAGAAATACATCTACACGTGGAACAACTCCTACAAAACACCTACTGAACACTGGCAGAAGACCTCAGACCTCCCAAAAGGCAAGAAACCCCCACGTACCTGGGTAGGACAAAGGAAAACAGAAAAAACAGAGACAAAATAATAGGGACGGTACCTGCACCAGTGGGAAAGAGCCGTGAAGGAGGAAAGGTGTCCACACACTAGGAGCCCCTTCGCGGGCGGAGACTGCGGGTGGCAGAGGGGGAAGCTTCGGAGCTGCAGAGGAGAGCGCAGCAACAGGGGTGCGGAGGGCAAAGCGGGGAGATTCCCGCGCAGAGGATCGGTGCCGACCGGCACTCACCAGCCCGAGAGGCTTGTCTGCTCAGCCGCTGGGGCGGGCGGGGCTGGGAGCTGAGGCTCGGGCTTCGGTCGGAGCGCAGGGAGAGGACTGGGGTTGGCGGCGGGAACACAGCCTGCAGGGGTTAGTGCGCCACGGCTGGCCGGGAGGGAGTCCGGGAAAAAGTCTGGAGCTGCCGAAGAGGCAAGAGACTTCTTCTTCCCTCTTTGTTTCCTGGTGCGCGAGGAGAGGTGATTAAGAGCGCTGCTTAAAGGAGCTCCAGAGACGGGCGCGAGCCGCGGCTAAAAGCGCAGACCCCAGAGACGGGCACGAGACGCTAAGGCTGCTGCTGCCGCCCCCAAGAAGCCTGTGTGCGAGCACAGGTCACTCTCCACACCCGCTTCCGGGGAGCCTGTGCACCCCGCCACTGCCAGGGTCCCAGGATCCAGGGACAACTTCCGCGGGAGAACGCACGGCGCGCCTCAGGCTCGTGCAACGTCACGGTGCCTCTGCCGCCGCAGGCCCGCCCCACCCTCCCCTCCCTCCCCCCTCCCCTCCCTCCCCCCCTCCCCTCCCTCCCCCCTCCCCCCTCCCCTCCCTCCCCCTCCCTCCCCCCTCCCTCCCCCTCCCCCCTCCCCTCCCTCCCCCTCCCTCCCCCCTCCCCCCTCCCCCCTCCCTCCCCTCCCCCCTCCCTCCCCTCCCCCCTCCCCCCTCCCTCCCCTCCCCCCTCCCCCTCCCTCCCCTCCCCCCTCCCTCCCCCCTCCCCCCTCCCTCCCTCCCTCCCCCCCTCCCCCCTCCCCCCCCCCCCCGGCCTGAGTGAGCCAGAGCCCCCGAGTCAGCGGCTCCTTTAACCCTATCCTGTTTGAGCAAAGAACAGACGCCCTCCAGCGACCTACACGCAGAGGCAGGGCCAAATCCAAAGCTGAGCCCCCGGGAGCTGTGAGAACAAAGAAGAGAAAGGGAAATCTCTCCCAGCAGCCTCAGGAGCAGCGGATTAAAGCTCCACAATCAACTTGATGTACCTGCATCTGTGAAATACCTAAATAGACAACGAATCATCCCAAATTGAGGAGGCGGACTTTGAGAGCAAGGTTTATGATTTTTCCCCCTTTTCCTTTTTTTGTGAGTGTGTATGTGTATGCTTCTGTGTGAGATTTTGTCTGTATAGCTTGGCTTCCACCATTTGTCTCACAGTTCTATCCATCCGTTTTTTGGGGGTTTTTTCTCTTAATAATTAATTTTTTATTTTAATAATTTTATTGTATTTTATCTTATTTTATTTTACTTTATCTTCTTTCTTTCTTTTTTCCTTCCTTCCCTCCTTCCTTCCTTCCTCCCTCCCTCCCTCCCTCCTTTCTTTCTTTCTTTCTACTTCTACTAATTCTTTCTTTCTACTTTTTCTCCCTTTTATTCTGAGCCGTGTGGATGAAAGGCTCTTGGTGCTCCAACCAGGCATCAGGGCTGTGCCTCTGAGGTGGGAGAGCCAACTTCAGGACACTGGTCCACAAGAGACCTCCCAGCTCCACATAATATCAAACGTCAAAAATCTCCCAGAGATCTCCATCTCAACACCAGCACCCAGCTTCACTCAACAAACAGCAAGCTACAGTGCTGGACATCCTATGCCAAACAACTAGCAAGACAGGAACACAACTCCACCCATTAGCAGAGAGGCTGCCTAAAATCATAATAAGTCCACAGACACCCCAAAACACACCACCGGACATGGACCTACCCACCAGAAAGACAAGATCCAGCCTCATCCACCAGAACACAGGCACTAGTCCCCTCCACCAGGAAGCCTACACAACCCACTGAACCAACCTTAGCCACTGGGGACAGACACCAAAATCAACGGGAACTACAAACCTGCAGCCTGCAAAAAGGAGACCCCAAACACAGTAAGATAAGCAAAATGAGAAGACAGAAAATCACACAGCAGATGAAGGAGCAAGATAGAAACCCATCAGACCTAACGAATGAAGAGGAAATAGGCAGTCTACCTGAAAAAGAATTCAGAATAATGATAGAAAAGATGATCCAAAATCTTGGAAATAGAATAGACAAAATGCAAGAAACCTTTAACAAGGACCTAGAAGAACTAAAGATGAAACAAACAATGATGAACAACACAATAAATGAAATTAAAAATACTCTAAATGGGATCAATAGCAGAATAACTGAGGCAGAAGAACGGATAAGTGACCTGGAAGATAAAATAGTGAAAATAACTACTGCAGAGCAGAATAAAGAATGAAAAGAACTGAGGACAGTCTCAGAGACCTCTGGGACAGTATTAAATGCACCAACATTCGAATTATAGGGGTTCCAGAAGAAGAAGAGAAAAAGAAAGGGACTGAGAAAATATTTGAAGAGATTATAGTTGAAAACTTCCCTAATATGGGAAAGGAAATAGTTAATAAAGTCCAGGAAGCACAGAGAGTCCCATACAGGATAAATCCAAGGAGAAATACACCAAGACACATATTAATCAAACTGTCAAAAATTAAATACAAAAAAAAAACATATTAAAAGCAGCAAGGGAAAAACAACAAATAACACACAAGGGAATCCCCATAAGGTTAACAGCTGATCTTTCATCAGAAACTCTGCAAGCCAGAAGGGACTGGCAGGACATATTTAAAGTGATGAAGGAGAAAAACCTGCAACCAAGATTACTCTACCCAGCAAGGATCTCATTCAGATTTGATGGAGAAATTAAAACCTTTACAGACAAGCAAAAGCTGAGAGAGTTCAGCACCACCAAACCAGCTCTACAACAACTGCTAAAGGAACTTCTCTAGGCAAGAAACAAAGAGAGGGAAAAGACCTACAATAATGAACCCAAAACAATTAAGAAAATGGGAATAGGAACATACATATCGATAATTACCTTAAATGTAAATGGACTAAATGCTCCCACCAAAGACACAGATTGGCTGAATGGATACAAAAACAAGACCCATATATTTGATGTCTACAAGAGACCCACTTCAGACCGAGAGACACATACAGACTGAAAGTAAGGGGATGGAAAAAGATATTTCATGCAAATGGAAACCAAAAGAAAGCTGGAGTAGCAATTCTCATATCAGACAAAATAGACTTTAAAATAAAGACTATTAGAAGAGACAAAGAAGGACACTACATAATGATCAAGGGATTGATCCAAGAAGAAGATATAACAATTGTAAATATTTGTGCACCCAACATAGGAGCACCTCAATACATAAGGCATATACTAACAGCCATAAAAGGGGAAATCGACAGTAACACATTCATAGTAGTGGACTTTAACACCCCACTTTCACCAATGGACAGATCATCCAAAATGAAAATAAATAAGGAAACACAAGCTTTAAATGATACATT
The DNA here is from genome assembly GCF_039906515.1 of Pseudorca crassidens. Classification (NCBI taxonomy): domain Eukaryota; kingdom Metazoa; phylum Chordata; class Mammalia; order Artiodactyla; family Delphinidae; genus Pseudorca; species Pseudorca crassidens. The sequence goes on along the minus strand of NC_090316.1, from coordinate 35,104,360 downwards.
AAACAAGATGGACTTCATTGATATTTATAGGACATTCCATCCAAAAACAACAGAATACACATTTTTCTCAAGTGCTCATGGAACATTCCCCAGGATAGATCATATCTTGGGTCACAAATCAAGCCTTGGTAAATTTAAGACAATTGAAATTGTATCAAGTAACTTTTCCAACCACAACGCTATGAGACTAGATATCAATTACAGGAAAAGATCTGTAAAAAATACAAACACATGGAGGCTAAACAATATACTACTTAATAACGAAGTAATCACTGAAGTATTCAAAGAGGAAATCAAAAAATACCTAGAAACAAATGACAATGGAGACATGATGACCCAAAATCTATGGGATGCAGCAAAAGCAGTTCTAAGAGGGAAGTTTATAGCAATACAATCCTACCTTACGAAACAGGAAACATCTCGACTAAACAACCTAGCCTTGCACCTAAAGCAATTAGAGAAAGAAGAACAAGAAAATCCCAACATTAGCAGAAGAAAAGAAATCATAGAAATCAGATCAGAAATAAAAAGAAATGAAGGAAACAATAGCAAAGATCAATAAAACTAAAAGCTGGTTCTTTGAGAAGATAAACAAAATTGATAAACCATTAGCCAGACTCATCAAGAAAAAAAGGGAGAAGACTCAAATCAGTAGAATTAGAAATGAAAAAGGAGACGTAACAACTGACACTGCAGAAATACAAAAAATCATGAGAGATTACTACAAGCAACTCTATGCAAATAAAATGGACAACCTGGAAGAAATGGACAAATTCTTAGAAATGCACCATCTGCCAAGACTGAATCAGGAAGAAATACAAAATATGAACAGACCAATCACAAGCACTGAAATTGAAACTGTGATTAAAAATCTTCCAAGAAACAAAAGCCCAGGACCAGATGGCTTCACAGGCGAATTCTATCAAACATTTAGAGAAGAGCTAACACCTATCCTTCTCAAATTCTCCCAAAATATAGCAGAGGGAGGAACACTCTCAAACTCATTCTACGAGGCCACCATCATCCTGATATCAAAACCAGACAAGGATGTCACAAAGAAAGGAAACTACAGGCCAATATCACTGATGAACATAGATGGAAAAATCCTCCACAAAATACTAGCAAACAGAATCCAACAGCACATTAAATGGATCATACACCATGATCAAGTGGGGTTTATTCCAAGAATACAAGGATTCTTCAATATATGCAAATCAATCAACGTGATACACCATATTAACAACTTGAAGGAGAAAACCATATGATCTCAATAGATGCAGAGAAAGCTTTCGACAAAGGTCAACACCCATTTATGATAAAAACCCTGCAGAAAGTAGGCATAGAGGGAACTTTCCTCAACATAATAAAGGCCATATATGACAAACCCACAGCCAACATTGTCCTCAATGGTGAAAAACTGAAAGCATTTCCACTAAGATCAGGAACAAGACAAGGTTGCCCACTCTCACCACTCTTCTTCAACATAGTTTTGGAAGTTTTAGCCATAGCAATCAGAGAAGAAAAGGAAATAAAAGAATCCGAATCAGAGAAGAAGTAAAGCTGTCCCTGTTTGCAGATGACATGATACTCTACATAGAGAATCCTAAAGATACCACCAGAGAACTACTAGAGCTAATCAATGAATTTGGTAAAGTAGCAGGATACAAAATTAATGCACAGAAAGCTCTGGCAATCCTATACACTAATGATGAAAGATCTGAAAGTGAAATCAAGAAAACACTCCCATTTACCATTGCAACAAAAAGAATAAAATATCTAGGAATAAACCTACCTAAGGAGACAAAAAACCTGTATGCAGAAAATTATAAGACACTGATGAAAGAAATTAAAGATGATACAAACAGATGGAGAGATATACCATGGTCTTGGATTGGAAGAATCAACATTGTGAAAATGACTCTACTACCCAAAGCAATCTACAGATTCAATGCAATCCCTGTCAAACTACCCCTAGCATTTTTCACAGAACTAGAACAAAAAATTTCACAATTTGTATGGAAACACAAAAGACCCCGAATAGCCAAAGCAACCTTGAGAACGAAAAATAGAGCTGGAGGAATCAGTCTCCCTGACTTCAGACTATACTACAAAGCTACAGTAATCAAGACAGTCTGGTACTGGCACAAAAACAGAAATATAGATCAATGGAACAGAATAGAAAGCCCAGAGATAAACCCATGCACATATGGTCACCTTATCTTTGATAAAGGAGGCAGGAATGTACAGTGGAGAAAGGACAGCCTCTTCAATAAGTGGTGCTGGGAAAACTCGACAGGTACATGTAAAAGTATGAGATTAGGTCACTCCCTAACACCATACACAAAAATAAGCTCAAAATGGATTAAAGTCCTAAACGTAAGGCCAGAAACTATCAAACTCTTAGAGGAAAACATGGGCAGGATACTCTATGACATAAATCACAGCAAGATCCTTTTTGACCCGCTTCCTAGAGAAATGGAAATAAAAACAAAAATAAACAAATGGGACCTAATGAAACTTCAAAGCTTTTGCACAGCAAAGGAAACCATAAACAAGACCAAAAGACAACCCTCAGAATGGTAGAAAATATTTGCAAAAGAAGCAACTGACAAAGGATTAATCTCCGAAATTTATAAGCAGCTCATGCAGCTTAATAACAAAAAAACAAACAACCCAACCCAAAAATGGGCAGGAGACCTAAATAGACATTTCTCCAAAGAAGATATACAGACTGCCAACAAACATATGAAAGAATGCTCAACATCACTAATCATTAGAGAAATGCAAATCAAAACTACAATGAGATATCACCTCACACCAGTCAGAATGGCCATCATCAAAAAATCTAGAAACAATAAATGCTGGAGAGGGTGTGGAGAAAGGGGAACCCTCTTGCACTGTTGGTGGGAATGTAAATTGGTAGAGCCACTGTGGAGAACAGTATGGAGGTTCCTTAAAAAACTACAAATAGAACTACCATATGACCCAGCCATCCCACTACTGGGCATATACCCTGAGAAAACCATAATTCAAACAGAGTCATGTACCAAAATGTTCATTGCAGCTCTATTTACAATAGCCCGGAGATGGAAACAACCTAAGTGTCCATCATCGGATGAATGGATAAAGAAGATGTGGCACATATATACAATGGAATGTTACTCAGCCATAAAAAGAAACGAAATTGAGCTATTTGTAATGAGGTGGATAGACCTAGAGTCTTCACCTAGAGTGAAGTAAGTCAGAAAGAGAAAGACAAATACCGTATGCTATCACATATATATGGAATTTAAGAAAAAAAAAAATGTCATGAAGAACCTAGGGGTAAGACAGGAATAAAGACACAGACCTACTAGAGAATGGACTTGAGGATATGGGGAGGGAGAAGGGTAAGCTGTGACCAAGCTAGAGAGTGGCATGGACATATATACACTACTAGACGTAAGGTAGATAGCTAGTGGGAAGCAGCCGCACAGCACAGGGAGATCAGCTCTGTGCTTTGTGACCGCCTGGAGGGGTGGGATAGGGAGGGTGGGAGGGAGGGAGATGCAATAGGGAAGAGATATGGGAACAAATGTATATATATAACTGATTCATTTTGTTGTAAAGCAGAAACTAACACACCATTATAAAGCAATTATACTCCAATAGAGATGTTTAAAAAAAATTAATAGTTTAAGATAGTATAGGAATGCTAAAGTTCAATATGAGAGTGAAGAAGATTTTGATAATATTGGTAACTGGGATCAATATAAAATAAACTAATATAGCATGTTCTAACATAGCATATATGATAGTTGGAACCCATTTTTAGAGTGAAATAAAAATTATGCAATTAACAGATGCAACAGACATGATATTTACAAAAAAAATAATATAAAACCACCGAAAATATTGGTTTGAAAAGCCACATCAGGTCTAAGTAATTATACACCAACATTATTTTCCTCTCCTACTATCCAACATCTCTCATTCTAACTTTCCTCGAGAAGATATAGCTATGATATTATAACACTGGCCTTGTATTTTGTTTTGTATTTTTACTTGTTTAGTTGTTTTCCCATTCTCTTACTGAGTATTTGACAGTTTATTGTCTATAGGAAAGAATAGATAGATAGATGGATGAACAGATAGATATTTAGACGTGAATATAAGGATATATGCCTATATGAACCATCGATCCTCATTATTCACAGATTCCGTATTTGAGAATTTTTCTACTCATTAAAATGTATCTGTAACCTCAAAATCAATACTTGCAGCTCATTTGTAGACACTCAAGGACATGCACAATGTGGCTAAAAATTTGAATCGTTCTACATACTTGCTCTCAGCTGAGGTCAAACAACACCATGCTCTGCCTTCTTGTTTCAGCTCTCATACTACATACATGTCCTTTTCATGGTTTATCTATGAAAGCTTTTTGAGCTTTTTGTTAGTAATTTTGCTTTTTGTTAGTAATTTTTTGAGCTTTTTGTTAGTAATTTTGCTTTTTAAAATGCCCTTCAAATGTGGTGCTGAAATGCTAGTGTTCCTGAGTGCAAGAAGGCTGCGACGTGCCTTACAGAGAAAATACATGAGTACATGTCTTAGATAAGTTTCCTTCAGTTTTGAGTTATAAGGCTGTTGGCCAACAGTTCAATGTTAATGAATCAACACTATGTATTAAATAAAGTGTTTTTGAACAGAAACACATATAAAACACATTTATGTATTGATCAGCTGATGAAATGTGACCAGAGTTTCACAGGAACCCACCCAGTACATCCCCTAAGTATAGAACACAACTACCATGAATAATAAGAATTGACTGCATTACCAATGTCGTATGATGATATCTATATATAATTAACTATGTTAATAAGAAAAAGTATAAATACTTTTGATGATAAGCCCGTGGAAAAAAAGCTAAATTTTAGTTATTTGGGGTAAAAGGCGTTTATTTCTCATGCAAACTTAAGGTGCTATTAAAATAAAAAATATGATTAACAGATTTCCAAACTTGATAGTTTTCACAGCCTCTTCAAAATGTGAAGCAAGTCCATAGACATCACATATTTTAAAGGACTGTTAACTTTTTAAAAGGTGTGTAAACTATGGGACTATTTGGATGATACTGATGGTAAATCTTATTTCATTCTTTTCGAATATGCATATACTTAGCTTTTTGGAAGAAACCAAGATGTTAAGTAAAATTTTCAAAAGCGTATCATCTTGTTAACCAAACATTCAATAACATAGTATAATGCTTAATGTGTCTTTGGGAATCTATACCTCTAGCCCAGCTATCTTCCCTGTACTCTGGATTCTTACATTTAACTGTTAGACTGACATTGCTATTTGGTTGTCCAATAGGCATCTAATGGGCATCTTAAACCTAATGTTTTTCCCCAAAACTTGCTTTCCTATCAGAATGAAGAGCAACTCCATCTTGCTAATGTTCAGGTCAACCATCTCAATCTTCCTTAAATCAACTCTTTTCCCACACTAAATGTTCAAGCCACCAGGAAATTCTGTTGGGGGCAGTAAATCCTTCAAAAATATATAAGAACACAGCTCCTTTTACTATCTCTATTGCTACCAATTTGTTCCATCACTTCTCACTGTTTTCCCAGCTCCTCTCTTAGCCTCTTTGGTCCATTGTCAAATGAACAGCTAAAGTAAAATTTTAAAAACTGAAATCTTATCATTTTTTCATCAGTGAGATTTATCTAATGGCTTCATAGCTTGCTCAGAATCAAAATCAATGTTCTATGGTCCACAAGACTCTTATACCTTGCCTCCATCAATCATCAGCCTTTGTGGTTATATGAAATCAGATTTCCATTTTTGAACTAAAAAAAAGACAATGAAGATAATCCAGTTATGAACGTGATTAAGTAAACAAGTTACCTCTATAAACATACAAGCCAAAGTACTTGCTATGAATGGATATAAGAAAATATAATTCTGCACAATACTGACTTTTTTATGTATCAAAGGAAATTATCTTAATAATTATTCGTGTAGGTTATTATGGAGAATTCTACCAACAAACTAAGTTTATAACTCAGAGGGTTTTATTTTTAGCAGCACTTGTTTCCCTTAAGAAGTAAGTAAATAGAATCATAAACTCTGTTTCTATTTACCTACTTAAATTATTACTCAACCTTAGTGAACAGAAATAAAAATGTTTAAAAATCTGCTTTATTTATTTATTTATTTTGCGGTACGCGGGCCTTTCACTGCTGTGGCCTCTCCCGTTGCGGAGCACAGGTTCCGGACGCGCAGGCTCAGCGGCCATGGCTCACGGGTGCAGCTGCTCCGCGGCATGTGGGATCTTCCCGAACCGGGGCACGAACCCGTGTCCCCTGCATCGGCAGGTGGACTCTCAACCACTGCGCCACCAGGAAGCCCCTAAAAACCTGCTTTTTTAAACACTTCATTTGCACTGACTCAAGATAACGTATTTTGGTTTTGCTCATTTTATTTCATTTTCTTTTGTAATGCTCTATTAATAATAAACAATTGGCTCTCTGTATCCTCACGTTCCACATCCACAAATTCAACCAACTGCAGACTGAATATATATATATATATATATATATATATATATATATATATATATATATATATTTTAATCCAGAAAGTTCCAAAATACAAAACTTGAATTTACCATGAACAGGCCACTATTCACATAGAAATCATATTGTATTACATATCATATGCAATAAAGATGATTTAAAGTGTAGAGGAGGATGTATATAGGTTATACGGAAATAGTATCATGTTATATGAGAGACATGAGCATCTTCGAATTTTGGTATCCGTGTGGTGGGAGGGGGGGGTCCTGGAACCAGCACCCTGAAGATACTGAGGGAGGACTATATTTACTACTGAGGTACTATTTACATCGATGCGAAACCATAGTCAATATAGTTCTATTCAGGAAAATAAAATCCCTTATAATTTTATGTGGAGACGCTGAACAAAATAGTATATCTCTCTATATACACATATATATGATATGGATATCGTCTCTAGATTTATCTCTTTATGTACACTTCTGACAGAATTAGTAGGAAGAGAGAAAAATATCTCATAAGGTTATTAGAAAGAGTAACACGTACATCTTAGCATATTTGATGATTTATTAAGTTGACTGCCTTTCTGGTCTTAAAAGGTGTATACCATCCAATATTTATTTTCTACAAATTACAGTGGAGTATAGAATTAATCAAAGGGTATTCTGCCTGTTTCCATTTTAACTTGAAAGGATCACTTGGAAAAATACAGGGCAAAAAAGAAAAAAGTTAATGATTATTTACAAAAAAATTTTAATAGAACAACATAGTGAAATGCTCCTCCATAGATACTAATTTTTAGAGCAAAAAGAGAAAGGAAAAAAAGAGAGAGAAAATGATGGCCAGAGGAAAGAGAAGAGAGAGTTACTTAAGCTCCTGGGATTTCTCTTGTGAGAGGCTATTATTTGTATTGATTTTAGTTTGCAAGTTCTTTTCTTCCCTCTCTCTGCTGGCCCACTATGTAATCCATAAATAATAAATACAGTAGCAGTGAGTCATTCTTTAGGCTGCAAGCACAGCAACCATCACAACACATTAAACCACCAACTGAATACCACACCATCTCCATCATAAAATGCACTTCATCGTGGAAGCAACACCCTAGATCTTAAACCCTCTGTTGGCCTCAAGATTCTAATTAAACAAATTGAGTAGTGCAAAATGAAAGGATTCTTACAAGCCAAATATGTCAGCTCTTATTGTTACTTGTGCCTTAATTCATACCCTTACTTCTTTGTCTTTAAACCTTGACTTGAGTAGTGAATGTTTAAAGCAAGATCTGTTGTTATTACATAGCAAAATGTTACATATGACCTCTTTCTGGGTGATTTGATGGGAGTTATAAATTTTTTTCTAAGTAATATAACTTTGTTATTTATCGTATAAATCTGTGAGAAACGGAAAGCTTCCGACTATAAGCAGGTAACTAAATGGCTAGTTTATAAGCCCAAAGAAGAGAGTAAAGAAGAAGTGACTAGTGTCAATTAAAAGACTCCTTAGAAAGTAACATCAATAAAGATAATTGGGGATTAATAATAATTCAGCGAGTAATATGACTGCCTGGAGTTTCAGTGCTATAGAGAACTGGACAGGCATATCATATAATACATGTGCAAGGGTCTTTTTCATTTTGTAGAAGAAGCATCTTTTTTTTTTTTTTTTTTTTTGCGGTACGCGGGCCTCTCACTGTTGTGACCTCTCCCGTTGCGGAGCACAGGCTCCGGCCGCTCCGCGGCATGTGGGATCTTCCCGGACCGCGGCACGAACCCGTGTCCCCTGCATCGGCAGGCGGACTCTCAACCACTGCGCCACCACGGAAGCCCTAAGCATCTTATTTTTATGATTATTTTTTAACATTTTCTGGTATTGTAACAAACATCCAGAAAATTGAAAAAAATCATCAGTTCATACTTTGGTGAATTTCAAAATGTCAGCATACTTGTCATTCCAGCACCCAGAGGAAGAACCAGAAGATGACCAGCATCTCCCAAAACCCCCTTGTTCACTTCCAGATACTTTCTTCCATAAAGGCTGACTTTCATCCACTAAGTCTAATTTCTAAGTTTTTGCTTTTTGTCTGGCTTCTTGTGTGTAGAAGAGTTTGGTATTTCTCATTCAGTATAGTATTTGATTGCTTAAATATACTACAGCTTATTTTTCCATTGGATTATTGATGAACAGCAGGGTTATTTAAAGTCTTGGGCTATTATGTAGAGCGGTATCATGAACATAGTTTTACATATTTTTGGTAGACATACATGCTGGTTGATACACTATGCATATATTTATTTAAATAAATATTGACAGTCTGGAAAAGTTGTGATACCAGTTTGCACTCTCACTAACAGTTTGTGAGCATTCCAGGTACTCTACCCCCTTGCTGGTACTTAGTGTTATCTGTACTTTTTATTTATTAAAAAAACATTTTTAGCTGTTCTAGACAAGGTAGCGATAACCCATCACGTTCTGGATGTAATTGATACTCTCTTAATGACTAATGAAGTTGAACACATTTTCCTATGATTATTGGCCATTTGGATATCTATCTTTTTGGTAAAATGTCAAGTCTTTTGCTCATTTTTCTCTGGTGTTATCAGCCTTTTGTAGTGATTTGTAGGAGTTGTTTTTTATGTCAGCTTGGGTTTTTGATCATTTAATGGTGTCTCTTGATGAATGGAAATTCTTGTTTGAACTTAATACAATTTTTCATTTCAAAATTTTATGATTAATGGTTTTGGTAATGGCTCTGTGTAAGAGATCTTTGTCTTTCCTAAGGCCAAAAATATGTCCCCTGATATTTTCTTCCAAAAATTGTTATTTTAACTTTCACATTTAGATCTGCAATGCATGTAATTTAAAGATTTGGAAAGGCTGTGCCATTTACTTATGATAACTAGCACAATTTCCAATTTCTATTGTGCTATCACACAATTTCATAAATTTGATTCTGGGATGTCCTTTGGTCAATGTATCAGTACTGGTCCAATAAGGAGAGCGAAACCATGCAGTAATTTAAACAGGGAAAATTTAATATAAAAAGTATTATCTATAACAAGAGGATGGAATAATGAAGGATAGGTTAATAAATCAAGAGAACTCTAAAGAGTGTAGGAATATTAGAAAAAAGGAGCAGTGGCTGGCCCCAGCACTGACCTGAACACCAATGCCCAACCCCACCCCGGACTGAGATGCAGACCTTGTTGGAAAGGACACCACCATGACTCACATTTGGTAGAAAATTGGCCATGGTGGATGCTGCTGGAACTTGCTGGAAATTCACCATTTAGGGCTTGGGAAAGTTGGAGATGCTGTGATGCAAAACTGTCCAGGGGAGGGTGGGGAAGTTGCTGGCACATGGGTGAGGCTAACCATAATCTACTGCAGGCACCTGATGCTGGGGAAGCAACTAACACTTCAGGAGCCTAATGCTGGATGAGCCACTCACATTGCCCGAGCTGCACCCTGGGGAAGCCACATGAATTGCAGGAGTCTATCAAGCAAGCAAACCTTATTTTTTTTTTATTTTTTATTTATTTTTTTTTTTTTTGGCAGTATGCGGGCCTCTCCCGCTGCGGAGCACAGGCTCCGGACACGCAGGTCCAGCGGCCATGGACCACAGGCCCAGCCGCTCCGCGGCATTTGGGATCCTCCCAGACCGGGGCACGAACCCACATCCCCTGCATCAGCAGGCGGACTCCCAACCACTGCACCACCAGGGAAGCCCGCAAACCCTTTCTTGACGCAGGGTATATCTAGCATTCTCTACTGAGAAAACTTCAGTACCAGTTGAAAAGGGAAACATATTTAAGGGCCCACATCCATTTTCACAAGGCAGACAAAAAGGGTTACGTTGGAGTTGAGACAATGAACTGATGATGGTCAATTTCAGGTTTGAAAAATAAAGACTAGGTAGTTAGATACCCAGGATTTCTTGACCTGACTCTAATAAATATTAAGGAAATTTAGCCATCCTGTGACTCAAGTTGGAAGATAGATAGATTCCTACCACCGGTGTGCCCTTGGCAGGTGAAGATCCCACTGTACTTACCTGGGAATGTCTTGGCTCTGTCAGTCCTGAGGATATAGTCCTTGGAATCAGCCTCTGTTAGATAGTCAAGCACTCTGGACCATGTGGATTCCTGACAAGCCAGGAACTGGGCAAAACTTATTAAAATGTATCATGACTTATTAAAAACACCCAGTTTCCAAGGTACTCTTGTAAAAAGTACCAAGTTTAATAAAATCATTCACTGATGGTAGTAACATCACTTCTCTGCTTATAATTAAGCAAAGAGTTAAAATTCTATTTAATGAAAATAGATTGATTGACAAGAATTGCTCCCTGAAATATCTTTAATTCTATCTACATACGGACCCATTGGCTTTATTTTTTTTTGAGCATGTAGAAGGGAGACTTGAATATACTACATCTTGATAAAGAGCTGACAGGGAATGTCTCATGATGGGGAGAAAAGTTGCTCCAAAAGAGAGGCTAATAAAAAGGTACTGAGATATTAAGACCAAAACTAAAGATTAAATGTTGGATTATAGAATGTAAGAATAAGTCATTGTAAGTCTTGGATAAATGTTGAATCAGAACTGGTGTGTAAAAAAGGATATGTAAGAAAAAAAAATGTCATGAAGAACCTAGGGGTAAGACAGGAATAAAGACACAGACCTACTGGAGAACAGACTTGAGGATATGGGGAGGGGGAAGGGTGAGCTGTGACAGGGTGAGAGAGAGTCATGGACATATATACACTAACAAACGTAAGGTAGATAGCTAGTGGGAAGCAGCCGCATGGCACAGGGATATCGGCTTGGTGCTTTGTGACCGCCTGGAGGGAGGGAGACGCAAGAGGGAAGAGATATGGGAACATATGTATATGTATAACTGATTCACTTTGTTATAAAGCAGAAACTAACACACCATTGTAAAGCAATTATACCCCAATAAAGATGTTAAAAAAAAAAAGGATATGTAAATGGTTTAGGGTCCAGATTTTCCTTTTGTCTAATTTTTATAGCAATTTTTAAGGTACTGTTGGAAGCTGCACAGAAAAACACTGAAAAAACATGTAGCTACAGGAAACTTGATTCCCACGAGGATGGATGGGCTCTTGAGGTCAAGCATAGCTCCAGAATTCTAAGAATGTATGGAATCTTTTATTTATTTCTCTGTGAGTTGCCTCCTGAACTTACGTAAGAATTATTTATCTTCATTTTTCAGAAGTGGGAACCAAAATAAGGTTAAGTGACTTTACCAAAATGTAAGAACGGCTCAATAACAGAATTCTAAGAGGAGTTCTAGAATCCCTGGTAAATTGCTAAAGTTGTTTTAAAATTAAATGTGGCATTTTAGAAAATTTTGTGAGTTGTCCTACTCATCTACTCCTACCTTATTAGATGGATATAGTATTAAAATAAAATTATTTCTTTCTTAATACAATTATTAGATCATTTTTATTTTTGTAAATAAAGACATCTTCAACAGTCTGAAAAACAGTGCCCAGTAGTATGCATAATAATTATCACATTTTAAAAGTAATATATAATTAATTAACAGCCTAGTTGACCTCAGGAATTATTATTCAAGACCTATTTCTTGAGTTCTTATTATTCTCACAATACTCCGTGTGACCCTGTAAGGACTGTAAGACATTATTGTACAGTGTATAACAGCATGTATTTTGGAGTTTGATTTCCTGGGTTAGGATTGTTGCCTTACCATTCACGATATGTGTAAACTTGGGGAAATTGTTTCACTTCTTTCCTCCTTTATGAAAAGTGTATAATTATAGTACTTACTTCTTTAGGGTAGTATGAGTGTTAAGTGAATTTACACGTTGTCAAGTAATTAGAACAGTATCTCACACATAGTTGTTGCTCAAAAAGATATCAGTTCCTATGATAAGACAGATCCTAACAAATAAACATGGTGTAAAGGATCCCAGTCACTGTGCTGTGATCTCGTGCTGTCATGTTACATCAAGAGAATTATTTATAGTGTAGAGGGAAAAAAAAATTTCTCATCTACCTTTCTGAGTTCTTAGCTGAGACCCCTGTAATGAAAGCAGATTAACAAGAGGAAAAAAAAAGAAAACCAGAATGTTATTAACATGTATACCACATGTGGGCATGGGAGATGCCCAGAGAAAAACAAGTGACTCCCCAGGTAACTTAGAATTCAGGCTTAAATACCATCTTCATAGGGAAAGTGGAGGAGAGATGTAGGCCTCTTTTGGGAGAGGAAATGATTTCTAGGACGATGAATGGGCCCTTAGAAGAGTGGATGGGTGTGATAGTTTGTGACAACACGTGTCTGGGGTGGTGCCATTTCTCGTCTCCTCTCTGGTGATGAGTCAACCTTCTCTGGTTGATGAAACTCCCGGGGAGGGAATCGTGACAATTGGCTCCTTTTAGAGGATGTGTCTTCAGGCAGATTAAGGAGTTCAGAGAAAGCCTGTCCATGCATTTGCTGTTTTCCAAGTGTCTACAGCTCCCAGTAATCAATATACCAAAGGGGCATATTTTGGAGTGGCACGTCCTAAACATCCTACAGTCATATTTTAGGGTGAAATATTCTACTACCCTTCAGTGGTTTCGAATTTTTAGTAAAATAATCTTGGAATCATGCTTTGAGAATCCCTCTATGTTGTAGAAACAAAGAAAATGAAAAGTGATCTTGGGAGGAAATATGATCAGGACCCAGGTGGTAGTTGCATCAGCCAGTTTCAAAAATGGACTGAGGAACCCATATATGCATATGGGGCTTGCTGGCTTTCTTTACCTGTTTTCTTTTTCTCTCCTGACAGATATGCCCAGGGTTCTCCTATGTTACATGAAAGCTCTGGGCACAGTCTTACTATATCATAAGAAATCACTGACTAAAGAGAGAGTTCTTAGAAGGAAATCATGGACGATTGATCAATTAACCATGAGTTATAGCTCCTTAAACACATGTTCCTTATAAGGATATAAAAGATCATTTGTAATCCAAACTACTAAGTAGAGGGAGGAGTCCAGCCACCCACCTTTCAGCCAAAAATGTGCTCCCAGTTTCTTTTTCCTATAAGCAGACTTCAGTCAATTACAGACTTAATCTAAACTGTAAGGTCTATAGTCCTTACTGCTACAATTGGGCAGCATCTTGGTTGGTTGTAGCATTAAAATATAAAGTCTCTTTAATAAAAAGTACTGTTTTTACAAAAGCTAATAACATATATATATATATATATATATATGTGTGTACACAAACATTCCTAGAAAAAATATTAAAAACTAACATATTTAATACTTAAAGTATGCTAGATATTGAAGGGGAGAAAAAATACTCTCACAGAAAACTGTCAGCTCAAAAGTGGTTTTATGTAACAATCCAGGTTTACATGAACAAAATGAATCCCTGAGGAAATCCTGACTTTATCCATGTTGTACAATGCAGGAATATATTTTATAGTTTTTAAAATGAAATTTACTCTTATTTTCTTATGGCAAGACTAAATAATCTGTTTCTTAAACCCCTTACACTTATTTACTGACTAAATAAGTTATATTGTTTCCATATGATGTTTACAATCAAGAAAAATGTAAATTTTCTATCAATGAAATTTGAATTATAAATCTGAAAATTTTTTTACTCTCAAGAATAATTAGGTTACATAATAAGTCAACTGAGATATAATTTCTAAGATCTTTAGATAAATGTGTAAATGGGCATTGTTATTGGTAACATTAAATGATGAATAAATTTTAGATACCTATGTAAGTTTTAAGTAAGAGAGAATACCACAACATTGGTTATAAGCATTACACAGACTAATACTCACCCACCCATCCCAACCCAGCACACACACACACACACACACACACACACACACACACGTGATATTTTTATATTAAATAATTCTTCTCTTGTACATATTATGTTATGAAAAAGAGTAAAGAATGTATTTTTCATGGAAAAAAGAAAGCAGTTTTCTTTGAAGAGAAACGTCTTGTTACAAATGTGAAAGAAGAGAGTGAAATTAAAATTTGAGTGGCTGTAAAAGGTCATAGAAGCTTGGCAGATGGGGAACATTTTTGCCTTCGTTTATAATAATGACAAAGAGTCTGAAAAGACCTAATAGATTGGGCTAAAATTTTAGCAAATTTGTTCAACTTCGACAACTTTGTTCACTTAAAAAAGTATATGGATACTTAATGTAACAAATCATAATAATGTAAAATTAAAATTTCATTTTCTCCATTAAAATGATAAATTATCTTGCAATATCTAGTCTTCTTATAACAAGAGGTCGTCAAATGTATTCTTCCCCCTTTCTGTGAGCTTTCCAGTCGATAGAGATTTTGTGTCTCACCAGAGTAATTTTCTACACTTTGTACTGATTTTTTTATACCCTTGATTAAAATAAACAATCTATCAATTAAAATTTCCTCACTTTTGAAAGAATTGAGACTCCTTATGGTTGTGCTACTCTCTTATATTTATATTTTTAAATAAACTCTCTCACTCTGAATTATAGGCAGCAAAAAGCTACAACTTTCATTGGTTTCAAGAACTTACTCTGTTAATCACATTAAGTACTATTTTTGACAACTCGTGTGATTTTGTCTTCCTGAGATTAATCTCTCAATTAAAAAAAAAAGGTAAGATGTCTTTTCCATCTAAACTAACTTTAAGATTTCCAGGTGGTCAGTATTTTATATAAGAAAGTAGAATGCTGGAAATAATTTGTTTGGTAGATGCTCCATATTTCCTACTTAGCTCAAAAATGTCCTGGCTTCCTGAAAAGAGTACTCTTATTAAAAGGGAAAGTCATCCTTCCTTAGGTACATTTTTCTCAGGTAAATTGTTATTAATACAAGTAAGTTACAGAGATTGTGCACTTTTAGAGGAGTTCCCTTGCTGCTCATGGAATGTGTCTTATGTACCTTCAGGGGAAATACTAATGAAGTCTTTTTTGAGCCAGGTACTTATTGTACCTATGAGAGAGGATTTTTATTCCCCTCCACTCTTAATATTTTTGGTTAGTGTAATAAATTAGACAACCAACCAGTCTTGTCATCTGTAGGTGGCTTTCTGATCTCTCATGGTCTCCAGCTCTGCTAAAATTGACAAACTAGAAATATATTCTACCACGAGGAAGGCCAGTCTGAGCTTCATAAACAGAGCTATGTCAGCTAGTCTTTAGTATTGGTACTTCAAGGAAAGACTAATAGTACAGACGTCTAAGCTGATATCACATAGACAAATGTCTGAATCTGCTAGGGTACTGAGTCAGCAATTTTGGGACATTTTTATGGAGATGTACAAGATTTTATGAAAGCTGACAGGAGACAATATCTATTGGAACAAATATCAATTAAGTAAGAATGAATGAACTGATGAAGAAAAGTTAATTATGGTTATTTGTTTGGAATATTGTTGATATTATTTTGAATGTTCTCTTTTTTTCCACTGATATATATTTAAAGAAGATTTTTTTCCCTTTTTACCTGTATGTCACCTTTAATTTAGTCATTCAGAGTTCAGGAACAAACACTTCTACTAAATATTTTTTACTTTTAATGGCAGTAAAAGTATTTATTTAAATAGGACAACAAAAATCAGTCATTTTTAAAAACCAGGATACAGTTTAACAAACCAACTACTCAAACAGAAACAGTGTTTACATTTTCTGGAGTGTCATATTTGAAAATAAATTTTATCTAAAGAGGTATAGTTGGTACACCGTTAAAAAACAACGGGGGTTGCATATTTTATCTGAAAACAATGCGTAGGAAGCCCTCCTAGGAAAGTCATTTGATAACAGTTCTGTAACTAACAGTGTCCCTTTACAGGTAATGTCACTTCCCATCCATAAGTTACGTAGCAGATTTTGGAGAGGCAGTGTAACCATATTTATTGATACTTCAGATGAAACAGAAAGGAACATCTGAGATTTAGTATCCTAAGCAAATTGAAATGATCGGTAGCCTATCATGGGAATCATGTACAGTATGAAGCCTTTATAGATCGGCTTCTTTCACTTCGTAATATTAAGAGCAAATAATAACAATGATGATAATATTAACTCAGGGAGTGATAAAGCATATTAAAAATACAATCCTAGGTTCCTTTTAAAATCTTTTAATGGAAATTACCTTTATGTTCTTAGTAGTTATTCAGCACTGTATGACTTCTGATTTGCTGACCACACTACAGCGTATATCAACTAGCATCTTATATATATGTATATATAAGATGCAGATCATATATAAATAAATAGGGTGAAAACACAATTTTTGTGGCATTTTTGTAATAAAGAAAAAATTGGAGATTATTTTAAATCATTGGAAGTGGTACACTATTAAAAAAAATGGGAAACTTGGAAATAAGCAAAAGATGACTATGTCGTTTTGTGCTGATGCCGAACAAGCCAATCTAAATATTATCTCATTCTCTGTAGGTATGTATGTTTGTTTTACTATTATTCACTGTTGATTAATACGTTTTACAACTCTGTAAAGCTAGAGGTTAACTTGTTGACAATATACAGCAGTGCGATAGATTTTTGTCTGAGAGCAATGTGATTTTGTTCTACAGATATGCAAATGATTTCTGTGCAAGAGAAAAGATCAAACACAGAGTTATATTTGCATTGCCCTATAGTGTACTAATCAGTTTTGTACGTGGTTTCACAGTCTCCAGTTTTCTTCCTTGCAGTGATTCTATATATTTCTGTATCTCCTTTGCTTCTTTTTAAATAGACTTTAGTTTTTAGAGCAGTTTTAGGTTCACAGCAAAATTGAGTGGAAGGCACAGAGGTTTCCCATATTCCCCTTCTCCCCACATATGCAGAGTCTCCCCTGATGTCATCATCCCGCACCAGAATGGTATATTTATTACAACTGATAAACCTACATTGAGACATCCAACCAAAGTCTATAGTTTACATTAGGGCTCACTGTTGATTTTGTACAATCTGTGGGTCTGGACAAATTTACAGTAACATGTATCCACCATTATAGTACCATATAGAGTAGTTTCACTGCTCTAAAAATACTCTGTGCTCTCTGTCTATTCATTCCCTCCTCCCCCATCCCAGGCAACCACTCATCTTTTACTGTTTCCATAGTTTTGCCTTTTCCAAAATGTCATATAGTTGGAATCAGAGTGTGAAGCCTTTACAGATTGGCTTTTTAAATTTTGTAATACGTACTTAAGTTTCCTCCATGTCTCTTCTTGGCTTGGTAGCTCATTTCTTTTTAGCACTAAATAATATTATGTTGTCTGAACAACATAACATACCACAGCTTATTTATCCATTCACCTACTACAGGGTATCCTGGTTGCTTCCAAGTTTTGGCAATTATGAATAAAGCTGCTATAAACATCTCTCTGCAGGTTTTCATGTGGTCATAAGTTTTCAGTTCATGTGAGTAAATACCAAGGAGCGTCATTGCCTAACTGTGTGGTAAGAGTTTGTTTAGTTTTAAAGAAATCACCAAACTGTCTTCCAAAGCGGTTGTACCATTTTGCATCCTCATCAGTCACGAATAAGAGTGTCTGTGCTCTACATCCTTGTCAGCACTTGGTGTCTGATTTTGGCTCTTCTAATAGGTGTGCAGTGATATATCATTGTTGTTTTCATCTGCCATTCCCTGATGACACATGAAAAGATAGGGAATATCTTTTCATGTGCTTATTTACCATCTGTATATCTTTTTAGTGATATGTCTGTTAAGGTCTTTGACCCACTTTTTAGTTGAGTTATTTTCTTATTGTTGAGTTTTAAGATTTCTTTGTATATTTTGGATTACAGTGCTTTATCAGATATGTCTTTTGCAAATATTTTCTCCCACTATGTGGCTTATTTTTTCATTCTCTTGATAGTGTCTTTTGCAGAGCAGAAATACTTTATTTCAATATTTTTTTTTTTTGCGGTACGTGGGCCTCTCACTGTTTTGGCCTCTCCCATTGCTTAACACAGGCTCCGGACGCGCAGGCTTAGCAGCCATGGCTCACGGGCCCAGCCACTCAGCGGCATGTGGGATCCTCCCGGACCGGGGCACGAACCCGTGTCCCCTGCATCGGCAGGTGGACTCTCAACCACTGCGCCACCAGGGAAGCCCCTATTTCAATTTTAATACAGTCCAGCTTCTCAATTCTTTCTTTCATGAACTGTTCCTTTGGGGGTGCATACAAAAAGTCATCACCAAATCGAAGGTGATCTAGATTTTCTACTAGGTCATATTGTACGAGTTATATTTTTGCATTTTACATTTAGATCTGTGATATATTTTGAATTAAGTTTTGTGATGGGTGTAAGACCTATGTTTAGACTGAATTTTTTGCATGTGGATATAGTTATTCCAGCACCATTTGTTTAAAAGACCATCTTTGCTCCATTGTATTCCCTTTGCTCCTTTGTCAAAGATCAGTTGTCTGTATTTATGTGGGTCTATTTCTGGCCTCTCTCTTCTGTTTAATTGTTTTTTGTCTAGTCTTTCACCAATATCTCACTGTCTTAATTACTATAGCTTTATATTTAGCTGATGTCAGGTAGTATCAGCTCTTTTGTTCTTTCTTAATATGGTGTTGGTTGTTCTGGGTTTCTTGCCTCTCCCTATAAACTTTAGAAACAGTTTATCTATATCTAAAAAATAACTTTCAGGGATTTTGATTGGGATTGCATTGAATCTATAGATCAAGTTAGGAAGAACTGACATTCTGACAATATTGGGTCTTCTTATCCATGAACACATAATATGTCTCCATTTATTTATCTCCTTTTTGATATTTTTATTATAGTTTTATGGTTTTTCTCAAAGTCTTATACATATTTTGTTAGATCCAGACCTAAATATTTAATTGTTTGAGTGCTAATGTAAATGGCATTGTGTTTTTAATTTCAAATTTGACTTATTCATTAATAGTATATGGGAAAAGTGATTGACTTTTGTATATTAATCTTATATCTACAAATTTCTCTATTGATTCTTTCAGACTTTCTGCAGAAATGAACATAGCATCTGTGAAAAAAAGATAGTTTTATTTCTTCTTTCCTATTCTGTAACTTTAAAATTTCCTTTTCCTGACTTTTTGCATTACCTGGTGTATTCAGTACAATGTTGAAGGGCAGTGGTAAGAGGGGACATCCTTATCTTGTTCCTTATTTTAGTGGGGAAGCTTTGAGTATTTTACCATTAAGTATCATGTAAGCTGTAGGTTTCTTGAATATATTCCTTACCAAGTTGAAAAGTTCATTTTTATTTTTAGTTTACTGAAAGTTTTTATCATGAATGAGTGTTGGATTTTTTCAAATGCTTCTCTGTATTGATTGATAGATTGATAGATTATCAATCAATTGATAGATTATGTGATTATTCTTATTCTGTTGTGATGGATTCTTATTCTGTTGTGATGGATTCTTATTCTGATGTGATGGATTACATTAACATATTTTTGAATGTTGAACCAACTTTGCAGGTCTGTGATAAATTCCACTTGGTTATGGAGTATAATTCTTTTTATATTTTGTTGGATTTGATTTGCTAATATTTTGTTGACAATTTTTGCATCTATGTTTGTGAGAAATATTGGTCTGTGCTTTTATTTTCTTGAAATATCTTTATCTGGTTTGATATTACGGTAATGCTGACCTCATAGAATGAATCTGGAAGTATTCCCTCTGCTTTTATCTTCTGAAAGAGATTGTAGAAATTTGGTATAATTTCTTCACTGACTGTTTGGTAGAATTCACTAGTGAACCCATACAGGCCTGGTGCTTTCTCTTTTGCAAGGTTATTAATTATCGATTCAATTTCTTTAATAGATAAAGGCCTATTTAGATTGTACATTTCTTTTTGTATGAGTCCTACCATTATTGAACCAATTTCATCATCTTGCTGTTTCCCTCTTTAATACGTGAAACACATCTTTTACATGTTATCACTTAAAAATATTTAGTGTCCCAGAAGGTTTTGTATTCTGATTTAGTTCAGTAATTTAAATAAAATGTTAAAGTGTTAGTACAGTTTAGAAATATATAATGCATTTAATTAACTAAACATTTAAAATGAGACCAAATATTTTTCAAAAGTCTTCAAGGGAAATGTTAAAATTTGAAGGACTTATCAATAAAAAAATAATTTATTGGGTGAACTTAACCCTAAGCGAGAATTCTTAAGTTTTTGTATCTCTCTGTCCCTTTGCCGTTGAGCAGCATGGACCAAAACAGCTCTCCCAGCACTTTGTAGAAAATAGGTCAAAAAACATTGGGATTTGGTACAGACTGAGAAATTGTTAAGCTAATTTTGCAGTGAAATTCTTAACCACCTTTGTCTTGTTTAATGTCTGTCTTCCTCATTGTCTCCACCATATGCTCTTCTCTTTCAAATGACCAACCCTGTCTCTGTGATAACTGTTACATCTGCCTCCAACCTTCATCTTAAACTCACTGGTGTGATAGCTCTACCAGGAATCCTCCCAAATATGTCACATATGAAGCAACCCATAAAGAGTAATTCAGAAGAAGTTGCCAAGGAGAAGTGATAAAGTCCCCACTAAACCTATCCCTCACAGAATTGCCCTTTCTTCCTCCGTGGCATGGTATTATTATATCATGGTGGGATCAGCTGTTGATCCTTGACAACAGAGAAAACTAGTTTTCAAAAATAGACTCCTGGCATTTCCTCAAGAAACCAAGATATGTGAACATAATTGTTCCAAGTAAAAATGTGTAAAAGAACACCTGTAACTTCAAAAGACATGGAAATAGGAGGGTCCTGATAGGACCTATGGAAGTCCTACCAACCTCAGGCATTGAGAATGAACCTTTACTTGGGTCAAAACTTACTGAATTCAGACAGTCCAAACGTAGGCTTTTCTCCCCTTCATAGCCCCGATTTACAACTGACTCTTTGACCAACTGTCCTGGGTCTCAACACTGTTCTCCTCTCTGAGATATAACTCTTTGCACACAGCATTCATTTCCCTTATTCCATTTTCTTTCCTCTTCCACTTCTGCCATGTGATCACTCATTTTTTTTCCTTCCTCCTTTCTGTCAATAACCCATTGAGGTACTAACATCTGAGTGGTGTATTTGCTTCTTCCCTTCTTTCTGTATGGTGACAATAGTATATTAAAATTTTAATCTGGATATGTGGAGTTTTTCTTTTTCCCTCATCACTACCAAATTTTTGTTGTTGTTCATTTACATATTTTGTTTGTTTGTTTTGAATCCTCTTCTCTTCCCAACTACTCTGGGGATAGGTTGTAATTTGGCCCAGACTCACAGCACTGAATGGAAGACCCTGAAGATAGACACTAAAATAGTCAATCATAACAACCCCAGCCTGCACATCCTGTTTAGTATTTGTTTCATTCTAACTGTAAGTCCTTTGAGGTCAGAGACCACGGATTCCATTATTTTTATATCTCACAGACTGCGTAACTGGAAGATTGGCACACACTAGGCAAACACAAGGCATACAATCAATGAATAATTGATTGCTTCTGATGCTCTAATACACAGCCATATTTGCTTCTGGGAAGTAGCTTAGTTGTTCAAGGATCAAGTTCTAGAATGAATAATTAATCATTTATCAAATGCCTCCAAAAGGCAAGGTCAAATGTGATAGAAAGGATGAAAGCCATTAGGAGATTGTTGATATGCACACTAATCCATTTCAGAGGTGTCAGTTTGCATTTGTTGGTGGTTAGTCTATGGAGCACTGCAGATTGCGGCTTTATCAGAAGATGCACTTTTCAACACCTCATTACTAGAGACTAGATAGGAGTAAAGACCCCACACACTGTACTATGTGCAATCTTCCTTCTCTGACTTCCTGGAACATCTTTTCTTGTTTCTTACCTATTTAAGGTGATTATATATTCCACATCCGTAATGGAGTCTGCTAGTGGTCTCCCAGTATATATCCTCCCTTTTTTCCATGATAATAGGAGTGTTAGCTAACCATAGATCTGGCCAGAACGGTGCGACATCATCCAACCACGTTAGCAGCCACGTATTTCCATATGGCTAAATTATGAAAATGACATATAAATGCAAATGAAATATACATCTTCTGAACTGTGTTCTTAAATGTAGAGAGTTTCTTCTCCTTTTCCCTTTTCACCTTTCTGCTGGCCAAAATGCAGAATTGGTGGGTTTACCATAGTGAACAATGGCTTGAAGTTAAACAACACAGAAAAGATGGAGCAGTAAGATAGACAATGACTGGTCTTTGGATGAATTTTTCAAACGGACCCATCATGCTAGCCCTGTGTCTGCTATCTGTGGAGCATTAGATGAAACAAGTGAAGAAATGAAACAACAGCAAATCTTATTTTATGTAAGCCACTATTAACATGAGTGTCTCTTTTAAACAGAGTCATACTATAACCAGTTACTAGAGAAATTGATTTTAAGACCATCAGAGAGGAGTCTTGAATCCAAAGGTTATTTATGATAAGTGAAACATGCTCTAATGATCGACCCCAGACTTAACTATATTCAAATTTCTGAGAGTGAGTTCATTGTAGAAATATATATTTCGCATGATCGTTTTTCTGATTAAAAATTAGTCAAATTCTAGCTCCTTCAGTATAAGGTATCTTTAAATCCTTTATAATCTGTAACATGGACAATAAAAACTCATGGTTCTTTTCAGCATAATGAAATAGAAATTTACTCATGTAGCATATGCTGCTGTCAATTTACGCAAATTTCTTTAACCCATGCTGGTCTGTTCTTTGTTTGCACTTTGGTGAAAGGTCTGATGATAGATGGTGCTTGTGGTGAGCTTCATGAATCAGGCATGGATATCAGAAGCAATATATATATATATAGTTCTAGAAATTGCACCCTAATTGGCTAAACTGCATTTACTAGATTCATTTTGCTTCAGGGCTCAAATCTACCCTCTCCTGTGTGCTGCCTGGTGGAATTATCATTCAGGGGAACTGAACACTATAAGAAGATAGTCCCACAGTGTGGCCACCTGACTGAAAATGAATTCAGCTTATTTCTTCCTCTGTTCCAGTTGGTTGGTTTGCTCAGTTCACTGCTTTCTAAGTCTGCTCAGAGAAAGAAAGGAAAAAGCATTTTCTGAATGTAATTAAGGCCATATCATGGTGGCTTTAAATATTTTAAAAAATTACTTGTTTCAGATCATTTTAAACTTTTTTTTTTTATTATTAGTTTAGCCACCCTGATTTTAAAACAACTCTACAAGCCATTTCACTAACAAGCTGGATCGTACATTTGTTTCTAATGTCTTTATGACCCCAGAAAGCAGAGATGAATTGAACTGGCTTAATTGGCTGAAACACGGTTGAAATTTAATGTGGGTGATTTAATCAGCCTATGGCACTAATGGAGTTAAGCACTCTGTCCACTAGGAAACTGTATGGTCTTTCACTGGGTTTCTAAGTGCCTGCTTATTGCTATATGGAAGGTATTTTCTTTTGTAGTTTGCATGTGGCCTTGTATAGTAGATTAAAAGGAAAAAATGTTTAGAGCATATATTTTTTAAATGGAACAGTGGCAGTAATATTGGTGAAAGAATTGAATAGCATTATATCCTTTCTTGTAGAATACTTTCTGAGCCAGCCTATTTCAGTTTTCCCTAAGCCACCTGTTGGCACTGACCAATTTGAGCCCACTTTGTCCCAATTTCTTTTTACTATTTTTTTTTATCATTTACTGTTCTTTAAACAGTAAATTTAGGCTATTCATTGGCCAATGTAAGAGAGGGTAAGACAAACATTTTAAAGAAAGAAGTATCATTAATTACCTGTTGGATCTATAAGTGAGGCAGGATATTCTCACTGTCAAGAAGTAGTATTTCAGGGTAATCTCCAAGTCCAGACTGCCTCTAGTTACACCCCTGCAAGCTCATGTCTCTTCTCGATACTTCTTAGCTTTGCCACCTTAGGCAAGTTATTTCACCTCGGAATATCATCAGATCCTTGATGATTTCACAGCATGATCTAGACCTCAGTTTTTATTGCAGCTGCTCTGCTGGTGAACAGTTACCACCTCCACACCATCATGTCCCAGCCACCACTCAGGCTCCATGCTCCTGCATAATGGCTTTTGTTCGGAAACTTACATTTTAGCCTGGGATCAGGGAGATTAACAGTTATAAATAAATGCAATCAAATTTGATGGGGGAATATGATGGTGCCTGAAAATAGGAGGTGATATAGGAAGTAAATCTGGGGAGAGATGGTGGAAAATTGTAGAAGAATTAATTTAAAATATAGATAAATTTTAGATTAATGTGTTTGTGGGAAGGACAGAGGACCTAGAAAATGTGAATAAATAGCTTAAGACAGTGAACTATTCAGAATAGTTTCTATACTGTCACTCGTGAAGCATGAAATCGGCTTTATTTGCGTTTTTTTCATTGTTCTTTCCTTTTTATATACTCTTATCCTTCTTAGCCAATAAGATTTTCAGACTGTTATCATTCTGCTGGTATATAAAATTTTTTATGAATGTCACTTTTGAAATATAACATAAAATTTATTGAGAATTTATTTTATTCTGGGAATGTTACTAAGTACCTAAGTGTATTACCACACTGAGTTTTTACAACTTCACAGCTTAAGTACTAACTATCATAACTCCCATTTTATAGATGAGAGAATGGAAACTTTGAGAAAATAATTGACTTAGAAATTTCACTGAGTCAGGGCTTCTCTGGTGGCACAGTGGTTGGGAGTCTGCCTGCCAATGCGGGGGACACGGATTCGAGCTCTGGTCTGGGAGGATCCCACATGCCGTGGAGCGACTGGGCCCGTGAGCCACGACTACTGAGCCTGAGTGTCTGGAGCCTGTGCTCCGCAACAAGAGAGGCCGCGGCAGTGAGAGGCCCGCGCACCGCGATGAAGAGTGGCCTCCACTTGCCGCAACTAGAGAAAGCCCTCACACAGAAACGAAGACCCAACACAGCCAAATAAATAAATAAATTTTAAAAAAAATTGTCAGAGTCAGTAATAGCAAAACTAGGATTCAAATCTAGTAATGTAGTCTTTTTTTCAATGCCTATACACTTAACTACCATGTAACTACATTATCTACATGTTCTCAGTGACAGAGAGACTTGATTTTGGTTTTATCCAGACAATAAATGTTATATTAATAGCCAAGAATGGAGTATTTGTATGCTTCTGAACACATTTTATATTTCATTTTTATTACTCACTTTAGTCAATATATGTGTAGACACAGCATGTGTTTTTATGTGTATGGGCTTCAATTATTCATGGAAAAATGATGGCTTAATCCAATCAGCAAATATTCACAAGGGTGAATTAGATCTTGTTTTTTATTAAGAAAATAAAGAAATACCATTAACATCTTAGATTAAAAGTTAATCTGTTATTTTTAAATGTTAAAATGGCATTTTAGGGACTTCCCTGGTGTTCCAGTGGTTAAGACTCCACACTTCCACTGCAGGGCATGCTGGTTTGATCCCTGGTCAGGGAAGTAAGATCCCACATGCTGCAGGGTGTGGGCCGCACCCCGCCAAAAAAAATTTTTAATGGCATTTTCAGTGATGAAATAGCATGTAGACATATACATATTTGTGCAAATAAAATATTACAAAGGAACATAACAAAGTTTACCAAAAAAGATTAATGTGAGAAATCATTTTTTTCCATATTGGCTAATCTTTTCTCATAAATTAATATTCTTTTCCTGAAATAATTGATGTTTGATTTTTTATCAATGCTACAGGAATTGAACACCATATTTCCATGCATAAATGTAGATTTTATTCTTATCTATTGTAATTAAGAGCATTACCTTCAAATGACTCCAAAAGAAATTACAATAAACACTAAAATCTATTTTAAATTATTTCAGTTCAACTCACTTCAACAAACATTAATAAAGACCTACAATATTATAAGCACTGCACAGTTCTGGAAAATCCATGACTCCTAATCAAATTGGGAAAATTGTACCATTTCCTTCTTTAAAATTTTATGTTAGTGGATATGTAAATTGAACATCCTATAATGTGGCAAAATGTTGGATTTTAATTTGCAGTGTAGCTTTTGGCAAATAATTTAACTTCAGTTTCCTGGTCTCATATGACCTCTAAGGTCATTTCTAATTTTAAAAAAATGTGGTGACACTGTAAAACAATTGGTGAGAAGATACTTTCTCATGGATTTTTAAATGTAATTGTGATTCTATTATTTTTAATGCAAATATTAAGACCAATGTAATAAGATTATATACCATATTTTGCAAAAGTATTTTAAAAAACTTGAAAACTTCAAAAGTAAATGCCAAGTTTAATTACTACATTTTTTTTCTGTAAAGCAAATGCTTCATTTTGTTAACTCCATTAAAATTTAGTGTAATTAGATAAATATTGTTTCTTTCAAATTAATTCCCATTGATTTTTATACGAAACAACTGACAAAAATAGTGATCTTAACACACACTTGATTCCTTTCCTAATTAAGTTTATTTTTATTTGATGCAATGTATATTTTAACTACAATCAACACAAAGTATTAACTGTCTTGTGTTCATTGGATTATGTACTAATTATGTACTAAAATCGAGTGATACAAAATGAAGTTAGTATTTTAAAAAATAAGCCTATCTTTTCTTTCCCACTTCAAATTACATGTAAATAGAATAAAAGTAAAGTGCTTTGAACATTTAAATCAGGTTTATAGATACTTTGAAAGAAGTACGTTTATTTTTTCAGAAAAAACAATAAATTTCACTCAAAGAAATAACTAGGGTAGAAAAATATCATTTGCCAAAATATGTGTTTCAGGAGATTGCAGGAGAGAAATGTATCCTTCAATATAGCCAGTTTTCAGGATGTGTTTTTCTCCCCTATTTCCAGTAGTTAATTCTTAGCACATGTACATTTTACTATTTGTTTATTTTTGACAGTGACTCATATTTAGAATTACAAAGAACCATATTCTTTGTTTAACCATTAAAGCAAATAATTTCCCTCCTCCCCTCCACCCCACCCCCTGTCATTTTAGGAAATGAATGAGGTTTTTATTTGTTTTTTCTATTCCTAAGAAATTAATTCATGGTTATGAAAATGTTTTGATAATAATGTAGAAATAAAACTCATGTTAGTTACAATCCCCATTCCAAGGATAAAGCATAGTTCAGAATTTAATATTTTATGTTTAATTATCTATTCTGCTTTTACTGAATGATTATTATATAAGCACTTTCACATTTTCTTGAAATTTTTGTAGACATAATTTTAAGCACTACATAACCACTAAGAAAATATAACATAAGTTATTCAATTATTTGACTATTTTGGACTTTTACATTGTTTTCTGGTGTTTAAAATTATATTTGTAGCAACAATGAATATCTTTTGCACAATTCAAAAAATATCTGTGATTATTCTTTAAAGATTCATTTCTAAAAACAGAATTACAAGGACCCAAGATATGAGTTTTTGAAAACAAATTGTATATAATTATCAGATTTGCTTTGTTCCTACAGAGCCCTTGCCGGTCTGTGAGGAAGTCTACCTAACAATACCGTTAGCATTTTAAAGATTGCGTCTGTTTAGACACGTGAGACATGGAATGTCATTGTTTTCATTCAGATTTCTATGGTTACTCATGAACCCACACTTTAATATTCAGATTAATATTCAGATTGGTATTTAATATTCATTTAAGTTTCCTTTTCGGAATTGTTAGTTTCGCTTTTGCTCAGGTTTCTGTGGAGCGCCCAGTGTTTAGCTCATCTTCATGTTTGTGCTCAGAAGGATATTAACCCTTTGTAATATTTGTTACAAATATTTTCTCATTGTGTCTTCTTTAATTTTATTACACATAACAGTAACATATTTTAATGTTTATGCAGTAAAATCAGTCTTTTATTCTTTCTGTCATTGATTATGTGCTTAGTAAGTTATTATCCATCTAGTAGTCAAATATTCATCTCTATTTTCTTTAGTTTGAATACTCTATCTAGGATTAATGCAATTTTTGGTATATATTCAAACTCTAAATTGATATTTTTCTCTCAACTATCTAAAAGGCTGTTTATGTTAAAGCCACTCCAATTTAATAGGAATATTCTAAAGACCACAACAACTAGTAGAATAGTCCTCTGATAAAAAACCTTATAAGTACTTTACACTTGCCTTATTTTATGTCAAGTCAGTAGTATACATGTGTCAGGCAGGATATTCTAGATCATGCTCTAGAAACAAAGTCCCTCCAAATTGTAGTGGCTTAAAACAACCTAAGCTTCTTTCTCATTCACACTTCATGTATATCTCAGACCCACTGAGAGCTGTTCTACCATGGTGTCCTTATTCTTGAAACTCCACTGAAGGGCAGCCACCCTCTGGACCAGTACAGAAGGAAAAGAAGGCATAGCAGAGGGAAAGAAAGTGTAAGCGATACACAAGGGTTAATAAAACTTCCATATAAAGAGGCACATTTAAAACGTCAAGGCTTTCCATGTTAATTGACAATTCAAATGGACTCAATTTTAAGGTGGTGGAGAAGGTCCAGGAGGAAAACTGGAACATTAGGTGTCTAGTCACTAATGACTGGACAGTCTGACTTTCTTGTTGCAAGATATTCAGTGTATTCTCTTTCCTACATCCTAAATCTGCTCACTCCCTCTCCATGACAGATAAACATCAAGTGCCACCCAGTCACTGGGTCCACCTCAAAGTTCAAGGACTTGAGTGATGACTGATATTTTCATCATTCACTTAGCACGAGGCTCCTTCTATTCAGAAACCTATGAACTATAAAGAAAAAGTAGATGCCCTACATATCCAATAAAAACATGATGGGACTGGGGCAGGTGCAACCACAGTAAACACTCCCACTGGGAAAGATGTGGTCTGGGAGATCAGAGAGATTCTGACATCCCTTTGGGCATTGTTGGGATGGTCCCTGACTTTGGTGGTGGATAATATTTCCTAATTAAGCCACAAGTCTTTTATCTGAATGGGACTCTCCAGTCATACTATCCCTGTCCCTGCCTCTTCATCTACTTGGAGATGCTTCATTTTCTACTATTCTCCTTGTCTGCAGGTTATGAGGATTAGAGACATTTTTTTTCCCCTTGTAATTCCTTTCCTCAGACTACTTCCTTACCATTAAATTTTGGAGGTTCAAAGTCTTAGACGTTCTTATGGCTTATGGGTTATGGCTTATGAGTTTATTTCCTTATGTATTTATTGAATAGGACAGTTCTATTAAAACTTACTTGGCTTCTTAGATATTTTATTCTGTGGATCTCCAAGAGCTAAAAGCTATATCCAAAACTATTTCTAGACAACTCTTAGATATGCTACACATATTACATTAATGACCCCATTCAAATTAGGAGTCCTATAGTGAGTCTTTCTCCAAGCCACTTCTTAAATTCAAAGGATTTACTGAGTGCCACAACCATAAATGTCTCTGGTTTGAGGCATCTTAATTATCTTAATTTATTTACATATTTTAACAATGGTTGTGATGACCACAGCATTGATTTGATAGTGCCACAGGCTGAGTTCCAATTGGCCTTGACTCTCAAGTAACTTTTCATTTTATCATTTATCATTTGGGATTGAGGAATACTTTCTCTTTCTAATCCTTCAAGTTTCCAGACTTCTGTACTTTATTCTCTTTTATTCCTGCTGTTATTCCTGCTTCTTTCTTAGATTGCCTCTCTTTTTTTATACCACATTTTCCAAATGCAGCTTTTTAATAAACACAGAGTTAACACTCTACTTTTGCAATCTCTTTCCCTAGAGCCATCAATTCTTTAGGAAAATGGTGTTTTTCTCAAGTTGAGAGAGAAAAAAAGTTTACCAAATTCTTTGCCACCGTATAATGGGGATTGCCAGCATTCCATCCTGCAAAATCTGTTTCTTTCCTGTTTTCCAATCAACCATTAAGACAGTGCCACATTTGTAATGCTTTGTTACAGCAGCACCCATCAGCGGTACCTGTCAGGATAGTCTAGCTGTAAGAACAGACAATAATGACTTACCTCTTGCTGGTGCTTTATACACTTATTGGGTTGGTTGTGGTCTCCATTCTACTCCATGCCTCCCTGCAGAGCCCCGAATAATGGAAGGACCACGTCTCAACCACTACAAGGCGCTACGGCAGTAAGAAGACATTGGAAAGACACTCCCTGGACCTTCAGACCTCTGTCTGGAGGCCTTTTGCTCTCAGTCCATTGACCAGAGTAAATCATATAATCACATTTAACTTCAAAGTGGTGGAAAAGGAAAATTCCACCATGTGCCTGGAGTACCTGAATGACTACCAAACTAACAATTTCAATAATTAATGGCTTTAAATTTATTTTTACAACTTTGCCTCTATTAACCACCATCCACTAATAGTCACAGCTAAGAAATAATCTGTTATTTATGAGGAATTACTGTAAAATTGTGAGTGATATTAACCAATTTTGTCTCTCAAATTAAGGTAAAATATTTAGAGTATGCTTGAAGGAGTCTTTGTGAACATGGGGGCTGATAAATATTCAAATGTAGGTAGAATCTCTTAATTTAGACAACATGATTTAATTGTACAGATTTTCACCTGTTTTGCAATACTGACTGTTATTATTAAGGCAATGCTACAAAAAAAAAAAAAGACAATGCTACATAGAATTAGAAAACAATACTTTGGCTAGTGTTTAACGCTCAAATTTTATGTACGGCATATTCACCAGGTCTGCGCTGATTTTGATGGTACTACTCTGCACTTCACTATTCTGTAATGGCAGCTGAATGGAAAGTTCTCATGCTATAAACCAAATAATTATGCTCTAGCAGTTTATAATAGTCACCCTATATGTGCAGTTATGCCCTGCACCCAGCTGTGTCACTCCTTGAGAAAGACAGAATGAACAATGAGGCTCTTAGCAAATTCTTAAACTCAAGTGATTCTCTCTAGGTGATAGATTGATATAGTTTAGATGCAGCTCCCATTTTGTTAGTTTACATGGGAATAACAGCCGATGATATCATTTGACATATTCTCTTAAAGAGAGTCCTGGGGACCTTTTGTAACCCTGTGTTAAAGTACCACATCTCTAGTCAGTAAAGCATTTTATTACTTATCCTGATGCATGGGTGCACTGAGCCTCTGTGCCCAGCATTATTTAGTATTATTTCTATGCATTCATAGGCGCAGAGTTTAATGGGCATTATGATATACGGTTTAGTAGTGTAGGTGACATCTGAAAGTAATCTTTGAGTCAATAAAGGGAACAGCATTTTAAGAAACATATGAGCAAACTCTAGCTGTAGGAGCAAGAAAGAGAACATTGCAAAAGATTTAAAAGCAAGGTATATGTTTTCTGGTCCAGAAACCATTCACTACAGCAATAAAATCTGTTCTCAACCCTATTGTAAAGATTTGTCTATGGACTATAATGTAGCAAATATGTTTAGGTAGATGGCATAATATTACCATTTAAGAAATGATTTCCCATGGTTATGTTTCTTGCATAATATAAAAGAAATCAATTGCGAAATGAGTATTAGTAATGCAGAATAAAACTGTCTCTGGTATATCGTTGTTTTTCACAGAGAATGTTCTTCTGATCAATCCAAGGATTGAGAGGCTAATAAACGTCATTAAATCTCTACTCATTTTGTCTGTTATTGTGAATGACATCTCTCCAACTTTAAATTTTTCAGTTTACCAGAATTGGTCCTAATTGATCACATTGCAGTGGTGATGTACTGGGATAAATCAAAACTATCTTAGATGATTATACTGTCTTATATTTTGATAACA
The DNA here is from genome assembly GCF_039906515.1 of Pseudorca crassidens. NCBI lineage: Eukaryota > Metazoa > Chordata > Mammalia > Artiodactyla > Delphinidae > Pseudorca > Pseudorca crassidens. The sequence continues at coordinate 35,072,013 of NC_090316.1, read as the reverse complement.
AACATGTATGCATTTGTCAAAATTAGGCAAACTCACACTTTAAGATTTATGCATTTCATTGTACAAAAACTTTTCATCAAAGAAACAGATCTAAACAATACTGAATCCGAGCTGGTGATATGAATGCTGATGTATTTGCTGGAAGTGTTTTGATTTCTCCAATGTACTTTTATTGCATCAAAAATAAGATGGATGGATTAATATGTGCTAAATCACCAAATGTGTACTATGTATGTTAATGGTAGAATCTGTTGCTATTACATATGGGTGTACACTGTAAAATTATTTCAAAATGTCTGTATGATCAAAATTTAATTTTTAAAAAATTTAAAAATGGCACAAAAGAGAGGTTTTTGTTATGTTAAACTCTGATAACAATCAAGGAGAGTTTTTAAGAAAGTTATTTAACACAAATTATTATTATTATTATTATTTTGCGGTGCGCGGGCCTCTCACTGTTGTGGCCTCTCCCGTTGTGGAGCACAGGCTCCGGACGCGCAGGCTCAGCGGCCATGGCTCACGGGCCCAGCCGCTCCGCGGCATGTGGGATCTTCCCGGACCGGGGCACGAACCCGCGTCCCCTGCATCGGCAGGCAGACTCTCAACCACTCCGCCACCAGGGAAGCCCAACACAAATTATTTATTGATAAGAAAAGGGGAATAGAGTGAATTGCTCTGAATAAAGCGACTTACCAAGCAGTATAGTGCCTTGGTCAACCTTTTCCCAAACAGAAGGAAATACAAAGGTTTCATTTCCCCCCCCATAGAATGAAAAAGTGTATCATGAAAATCGCTTCAACATGGTTTCTTAATTGGGAGCAGTCAGTAGAAAGACCAAGGCCAGTTAAAAACTTTGCTAGTTTTGCAAGAAATCAATTCTCTCTCTCAAATGAAATTAAGAAGATACTGCTGATTGATACCTACTAACATGGACAATAGTTGCCATCAGACATTCTTTGCATAACTAGCCTGCATCACCGTTCAAGAGTTACCCAGCCAGTGGCAGTTTGCCTAGAACTGGCTTTAGAAATTGAAAAAGTAATTTGGAGCTTCATTACTTGCCCAGTTTCTTAGCTTATCCAGTTTCATGCATGCTTGAATCTATCAGGAAATTCTCATTCAATTGAGTCTGCTCACATAGAAATGTATTGCCATTATAATATGACGCCATGTCCCAGTAATTAATTTTTTTTAAGTAATAGTATTTAGCTGCTAATACATTATTAATAGTTTGCATAATAGTTTAGCAATAGCTGCTTAATATTTGAGTGTTTATCACATGCTAATAAAATACTTTTAGCATTTATATGTACATAAGACACCACAAATGTTAACTTTTACACCATTAATCGTTAATATGTCACCTGAGATGAATTTTTAGTGCTTGCTTTGGCTATTTGGTTTTAAAAACTATTACTGAGTGTAAGTCCATAAACAGAAAATATTTAGAAAAAAAAACTTGAAAGTACTTGAGTACTTTGTTGGGAAAAGATGGTAAGAACTATAGCTCTAAAGAGGATAAAAACTAATGAGGGTGCTGGTGTGACTTTTGTGACTATTAGGCTATTATGAAACTCTAATTTCATGTTTAAAACTAATAAAGTTTATGTCACACCGTGAAAAGTCTACTTGGAAGTATTTTGTGTCACCTGAAGAATAAGTAAATATAAACAGAACACTGATTTTTCTCACAATATAAACTAAACATTTTGACCATATTTTATCTTTAATTCTTCATGATTTAAGCTGAATTTCTTACAGCATTTATGAAAAATAATTTAAAGTAAACCAGTGTTTTGTCATTTTTGGTGAACTATCTGACTTTGTACAGTAAAAAGAACTGAAATTTTTTCTCAGAAAAATATAAAGCGAAAAGTCTAGTTTTGATGATCTGATTAGCTAATTGAACACATTTTTGCCTCTGTATCTTTAACTCTCACTTAAGAATGCATGAAAGGTCTTGAGTTGTCAGACAAAAGCATGGGCTCCTTTGACATATTTCTGGAGGTCAGTACAGATAATGACTTTGAGCAAACAGAAAGATTACTTGGTTTTGTCATTAGCATAAGTTTCAGGTCAAAGTCTCATATAATAAATAAATAAAAGAAGGAAAGAAAACAACTGCTATTTGAGATTCAGTTAATATTTCCAAATTTGTCTATTACATTGTAATATAGAATAGCATTACTTAGGACAACAGAATCCAAAAAGTTAAAAAAAAAAGCTTAATATTTTGAAATAGTTATATAAATATAATTACATGTTACCATGTCTTAGAGGATGATAATAAACACTTTTTGTTTTTGTTGTTAACTCAGCAGAAGAAATAACAATATTTTGGGTATCAGTGTTGCTAAGGACTCAAGTCAAATTACTGTTGCCTGGAGTAAACAATAGGTAGGGTAAATTTTTTTTTCAAATAATATACTTGTGTAGCTCAGAACTCTGATTAGACATGTTCTTAGTTGCTGAGCAACACTTAGAAAAATTTTAATCATATTTGGTATTTTGGTTTCATAGGACAACATACTATCTTCTTCGATATTAACTATAACTTTGGCAAAAATATGGGTTTCCTGTTTCCCTCTGTCATTGGTTAACTAACGTCCCTAATGGTCAGGGAATGAATTGAAATCCCCTTATGGCAAATCAAATGTCAGATAAATACACCTTAAATATTTACATATAGATGCAAAAAATGTGTATTTTAAGCATTTGGATTGTAGCACATTTAACAATATAACTTCATGTATTTAACACACTATTGGCATAATCAATGTATTCCTTTCTTCCCAAGGAGAAGGTGTTCGTGTCTATGAAATGATGAATACTCCGTCTTTTTTCTGGGCATTAATCCAATGATCAGATGCTTGGTGAAGTCCACATAGATTTATGCTTGCTAGTACAAACAATTCCTAATTAAGATTCTTTAATTGGGCTGCTGACAAAAAAATATGTATGTCTCCAGTAGGAAACAACAAAAAGTATATTGTGTTCAGCATTACTTGAATTTTCATTCTTTCAATAAATATTCATCAAGTCGAATGTTGGGGGGTAGGTGATACCATATTACCATATTCAGTCTGTAATAAGCTATGAAGAGAGACTCCCCATTTTCATTTGGGAAAATTGAGCCTCAGGTATGCTTTATGAATGGCCCAAAGTTGAACAGTTAATTTATAATAACACTGGAATTCATTTTAATTCTGACTTCAAATTTTAAGCTCATTTTCCTTTGCCTCATTTCCACCCAATTATTCTTTGATGAGTTGAACGGTTTCATTTACTCATTTAGTTATCTTTTTTCTACTTCCTCTAATGTTAAAATGTACTTTCTCAGCATAAAAATTACTTTCTCCCTTGCTGTTCTGGGTGCTGACATCCTGTTTTGTTTCTCTTTTGAGCTGCACACTCCTGATTTTGTAGTCCAAGTATCTTGTAAACCACTGTCCACCACTAATTTTTATTAGTATCAACAATTTAATATATTATCAAATTTAATCAATAATTTTTAAAAGAAAATTTTATTTGAAATGCATCTATTAAAGGATGGAAAGGGCTGCTTTATTTATTTTCTTTTTTGTTTGTTCATTTTATTTATTTTCAAATCAGTTCTTATATATACTAATGAGTAGAACTTATTGCTTGAATGAAATACTATTTAGCATCAGTTTTCTTCCCATTTTTAAAATATAAAGATTAAAAAAAACCCTGAAAAGCTCTTTTCACCTAAATTGATGAAAATGGAAGGAATTTTTGTAACAATGTTGTAAAATACTTTACATTCTTCCAAAGTTATATACAAAAGATCACATGGTAATTTATAATTAAAAATTATTTTTAATGATCTACCAGATGAAAACTCAATTAAATCTTCCTTCAATTTTTTTAAATGTAAAAAATGGAAACCAATTGTCTCACAAAAGGGTGTATCACCTGCTTATTAAAGTCACTCATTTTTTCAACCCCAAGAGAAACATTTTGAATTATCTGCTATATACAAAGAAATTTTATACCCCATAGGGTAATGCACTATACTGAAGACATTTGAGAGATCTATGCTTTTCTTGTAAGGCAATTTTGAAAGAGGAGTTATAAAAGAGCAGGTGGGATCTAAAACAGATCAATTTAAGAAAATTGTGTAAATGGAATTGTTACCAAGGCTGTTGCCCTAGAATTATACTCCTGCCCCTCCCTCGCTCGAATGGTAACCAATTAATCTTATCTAAGTTTCAGGAGGAAGCTGCAAAGAGAAAAAAACCAGGAACCGACTGGTTAAAACCATCTAGGCACAAGATGGTGGAAGATTTGACTCCCCATAGACCTTGAGCCTCAGTATATACTCACTGTCATGCATTAGCATGCTCAGTGACACAGCCACCAGCGCCATGAGAGTTGACTACTGCCATGACAACAACCAGAAGAGCACATACAAGAACTGAAAAGGAGTGTTGCATCAGTTCTGGGTCCAAACACCCCTCTGCTCTCGGATAACTCAGGAGTATTCCTCCCACTCACTTTACCTAGACTGTCCTATATATTTGGTGTCTCCACCCAAATTTGGTTGAGAAATTGATTTTCTTACTAGGTTCCCACTTCTCCATTCTTTGGCCATTGAATAAAGCTTGAGCTCTTTCAGTCTCAGGATCGATTTCATCATTGGCTGTGTGAATCCAATTGGAGAAAAAACCTCCCAGGCCGAGACACGGGGGTCTCAGCCTGGGCTAGGAGCCCACCACAAGTCCAGTCGACCAATTCAGTAATAGAATTGGCAGAATTCCCTAAAACTATTCATTCCAGGCTACTGTTCTGAAAGTCTGGGTACCTCCAAGGGTAGGTGTACTCCAGTTTGAAGATCCTGTTCCAAAAGTCAACTCCAGTTAACCGCATGTTTCTTGTAACTAAGAAAGCAGAAGTCGTTAAACTTCACAAAACTCTGACATTTCTGTAGGAAGCAAATGTCCCTGCAGATTTATTTATCCCTCTCTCTCCCATTCCCTAAGCAAAACAAACCCATTTTTTTCTCATATTCACTTTTTAAACCTTTCTCCATTTATATATTAATTTAACAAAAAATTCAGCGCTATGTTTCATGCTTTTGATGCCATAATGCACGGTTCTTTTTGTTGATTTTGAAATTTCAGTGATCTATATGTCATGGCAGCTAAAAGTTAATGAGACTGGATTCACGATCCCCTAACTGCCCTTTGTAATTCAAACAATCAAATTAACAAATAATACATGATTTGTGATGGTCAAATCCTAAATGATGGTCGAGGGTTGTGAAATTACAAAAGAAATTTCTTTTTTTTTTTTTGGTGGTACGCGGGGCTCTCACTGTTGTCGCCTCTCCCGTTGGGGAGCACAGGCTCCGGACGTGCAGGCCCAGCGGCCATGGCTCACGGGCCCAGCCGCTCCGCGGCATGTGGGATCCTCCCGGACCGGGGCACGAACCCGTGTCCCCTGCATCGGCAGGCAGACTCTCAACCACTGCGCCACCAGGGAAGCCCCAAAAGAACTTTCTTAACCAATGACTCTAAAAGGGGAATGGATCAGCCACAAGAAAAAGGTAAGATGGTCATTATATACCCATTTTTATTCACACTGATGAGTCCAACTGGAAAGAGAGAAAGCACCTTATTACTGCAGGAAATTAGGGAAAACACCACCCTGAGTAACTCAAAGATACGTTAGCTGTTTCCCAACAATCTCCATCCCCATTAATTCCACTTTCTGAAAAACCTATATTCACTCTAAGAATACGATTCCCAAGAAGACAACACATTCATGGCAAGATTTGTCCATGCACATTTAGTGATGAAAAATCAACAAATGCCTTGTCCAGCTTGAAATGTGCCTAGTCCAAATTTGATTTGAAAGAATTAGTATGAAAAATTAACTGTAAAATATCAATAATTTTTATACCAACATTTTAAAGTGATAATATTTTGCATGTCCTGGGTTAAATAGATTTTTAAAATTATCTTCACCTGTTTCTTTTGACTTCTTTACATGACTACTGAATGTCTGAAATTACACTTGTGATTGTGTTTTGCATTATTTTTCCATTGGGCTTCACTGCTCTAGGGTTTGTTTTTTTTTTTCCTTAGTACTAGTGAACCTAGGATTTTGGACTTTTTTACAATCCCTGATGGAAGGTGTTGCCTGAGGATTGTGTTAAAATTTAGCATAACAAAATTGCTCTTAAACTGTATTATCTTCTATATTTGCTCATTCTATGCTGAGACATAGAATGAAGTATAAGGGAAATACGGTGATGCATAAATGGAAGGCCAAGAAGTGACTCAGCACTCAGCATCCATTATCTCAATGGAAAACAAACCAAAAATGTAAAAACCCTCAAAAACGAAAATGCTAACGAAAAAATCAGCAATTTCTCCATAATCCTTCTTTCTGATTTGAGGCCCAATCTTATTAATTTGCTAAGTACCCAAAGGTTTGAATTGGGAAAGGAATGCTTATTTCTAATGTGAAAAGACTTAACTAGAGGAGAAGATAAAAATAAGGCCTTGTCCTCCACTTAAACTCTCACTAGTAATTACCTACATTGAGTTTTTATCCAAACGTTTGGAAGTAAATTACTAGCAAATTGGTTCAAATGATGTCACAATTAGAATGTGCCCACAGTATTACTTATCTTAAAAGACACAATGGGAGGAACTAGACACTTAAAAACACATAACACACTTAATAGCTTAGATAACGTTTTACATATGCCACAAAAAGCTTTAATGGATAAAACCGAAGAGGCAAAACCAGACCTTTGAGGTTTGCTTAGAAATCTCATTTAACTCTTTATTTTTAGAGGCACTAATATCATTATTTATATTTTACCACCATTGGTAGGGTTAGGATCCAATTTTCAAAAAAACTCAAAAATTATATATATATATGCATATAAATATATATAAATGTTTCTTTCTGTTGAGTCATCCTGATTGTTAAAATCTGATTTTAAAATATCAGTACATGTAATCAGATTAATATCAGGAGTCATGAGAGACTTCTAAACTTGATTGAAATCCTCAAGTGGAATAATTTTGGTAGTCGTATAACTTTACCACAGTGTCTAAGTTCTGTAAGGACCAATTTATAAAACAAACTATTACATTTTGATTTAAACATTTTAGTTGCAAACTTATTTTTACATTTCCTTTAGAATGTTCCAAATGCATTTATAAATATTTTTTACTTTTGTTGTCTGTCTTTCAGAGGTTTTTAGTTTCACATAAAACAAACTTAGAACACAGTAAGTTACCAATACAAAGAGTTGGATCAAATATCCAAATTTTTATATGTAATAAAATATTCATCTCACATCCTAAGTCTCCCAACTGCCAATTTATCATTCTGTGTTGAAAGTAGGATCTCTGAAGTGAAGAAATACAGGTCACTTCTTTGAGTTATCTGTGGATAGAATCTAATAAACTCCCCAGATGAGAGTTATAGTTTTATAAAATTCTGAACAGGATGATGAGGCATTCAATTTTCTGTTTGGATCTGATGGGTACATAATTTATTTTTAATGATTGAGTTGTTTCGGCTCATAAGATCCCTAGAAACTTAATTTCTATTAACTATTTTGAGTTGATAATACCTGAGTTTACCATTTTTCATGTCCAACTGATAATTGCGCTCAGGTGAGGAAGCTACTACTACCTGAACACTCCTGAGAGTCCCAATTCCTGGGCTTCCAACCATCTCAGGGGAAACCAGTCACCCAGATGAGGAAGCCAGAACACCTCAAGCTTGTCTTTGAGTGGACATTAGCCATTTCCCTATGACATGCCCTATTTTTAAAAAAGTTTCATAAAGATATGATCCAAATACTTACTACACAGTTTTCCCTTTTAAAGTTTACAATTCAAAGACCATATATTTCAAAATTTCACTGACATGAACTGCCCACAATTGGTAAATCTATAGGGATAAAAAAGTAGATTAGAAGTTGCCTGCAACCAGGGTCTGGAAGCTAATGACTACGACTTCCTCTGGGGGATGAAAATGTTCTAAAATTAGATTGTGGTGATGGAGGTGCTGAGCCTGTATTCTCCCTTCTTCATTTGTCTTTTATTTTCTTCTCCTGAAGGAGAGGTCAGATTCTGTTTCCCCAGACCTGGTATGACTTTACTTTCTAACTAAAAGATCAGCTTGGCTATACTTGGGTTGTGCACTTGCAGACAGAGGGGCACTTAGAGCTGGGAGGTGAGGCGGGGTGAGGGGGGACTCCTGGCTGAGTTTCTATCACAGCAGTTACCAGCAATAATTCACTTTTGTCCTCTCTTCCCCTCTCGGGCCCAGAATTTCTGATACTTTGATAACTAACTTCACATTTAACCTCTCACATTTTAAGCAGATGAGGCATCTGGAGTTCTCCCCACTCCCATACACACACATTCATACTCAACTTGCCCTTTCCTGTCATATTTCAGAGAAAAGAGAAGTAAGAATATGCTAATTTCATAATTTCATCCTCCCCATATCATTTTTTCTTCCCCTAAAATTTGAAATCTTTGCAAGACTGAGTATGAGTCCATAATCTCTTTTTCTCAATCTAATAAGGTCAAGTTTATCTAAATTAAACTATGTTGAAAGTAGAAATGTCAGTTATATATTTATTACTTTAGTTATAGCCTCTCCATACCATCCTATTTAGTCTTCTTAGAAAATATGGATAGCCCAAAAATGGTTAAATGTATAGTTACCGATATGTATTTCAAATAGTTTGTTTTAAATCTTAGCCAGATGAATCATAAGATTACCTTTTGGAAATCTGACTAGGAGATATTTCATGATTAAAATAAATGTTTTCGATATTCAACTTGGAAGACATACAGTCTAGATTGCAACTCTCTTTCTGTCTAAACTCCATTTTACCCCTCTGAGCCATCGAATTATTTTATAAAAGCCACAGAATCTCAAGTCCAAAATTCTTGCATAGAGAAATATCTAGTATCTGCAATGAAAAACAACACATCCAGGTAAGCTGATGTGCAGATAAAAGCACAGGCACCAAGCTTCTACCTTTTGTTGTTATGATTAGCCTCCTTTTATCACTCATGTGATATGGAAAATCAAATATGTAAATCACATTAGTTATTCAACATATAAAATGCCTTTTCATTTTATATTTTAATATAACAAATTTTTCAATAACATTGCTTCATACAAGTACATTTATTTTATAAATATTGTTAAGATGGCATATGTACAATGTAAAAAGCTCCCTGATAAAGACTATATGCCTTTACCCTGATGTAATTTCATTTACTTAATTAAGTAAGGCACTTACATTCTGTGCAGTCTCCACTTCTTTGTGTCTTATTTTCCTCATCTATAAAATGGGGGCAATGTCAGTACACACCAGAGGACTCCAGGGAGGACTGAGGAATTGTACTGCTTCTATCCAACTACCAACCATATGTGGCCTAGGGCAAGTGAAAGAGTCAACAACTGTTAGCATCATCATCACCACTATATTGACTTATGTATGTGATTCTGCCATCCCACCAACTGCTTTGGGTGAGGATTTAAGATCTCTGAATTAAAAAAAAAAAAAAAAAACTGCTTAGAAAAATGACCACTAGTCACTTATTCCTCATTTAGTACCAGTAGGTGATGTAGTTTCTCTGTCCATGTCATCAGTGCTCAGTGAAGTCAACTACTGAAGTGAGGAAGCAAGCAAATCTAGGAATGGCTGCTGTCATTTTATTAGTAATTGGTTTCATGAAGAAGTTTAGAAGAAAACAGGGGTTATGAGTTTCATGGAGCAGAGGGTTTAGGAAAAAGACCAGAAAAGCTATCATAAAAGATAGGCAATAGGGCTTCCCTGGTGGCGCAGTGGTTGAGAGTTCACCTGCCAATGCAGGGGACACGGGTTCGTGCCCCAGTCCGGGAAGATCCCACATGCCCGTGAGCCATGGCCACTGAGCCTGCGCGTCCAGAGCCTGTGCTCCGCAACGGGAGAGGCCACAACAGTGAGAGTCCCGCGTACCGCAAAAAAAAAAAAAAAAAAAAAAAAAAAGCTAGGCAATAAATTAATAGGAAGCAGGCCTATTGAGAAATGGACCACCTTAGAGGTTCATGCCCCCTTTAATTGGGGGTTTTGCTATTCGGAACTAGATGATTGTGGCTGTGGATGAATGTGGATCCAGATACACTAAATGGTCTGTTTGTTATTTACCTTTCTTTGAATCTGTAAACCAAAAAGAAATCTATAGTGAATCTCCCATGTTAAGAAACATAATACTGCCAGCTTCCACAAATAGCCACAAGTACCTTTCCTAGGACTACTTGACATCTTGCTGATGGTTTGCTATTGGTCCCATGTGGTCTTAGTTCTTTTATGCCTCTTTTTCTATCTCATTGAATAGTAGTCATACTTTTATTATTTTAATTGCTTATATTAGCTTTTTGCTATAGTTTTTAATGTTGCCTTATTGGTGGTTTACAATAGGAATTACAAAATCATGTTTAACTTACTTTAGTCTGTGTGAAACTAATACTTTTCCATATCTCAAACATTGCACAAAATGATAAAATGTTTTAATTGCATTTAGCATCCCCCTGCCTTTTTTGGCCCCTTTCATATATTTTACTTCTAAATAACTTATAAACCAACACATTATTCTTATTGTGTTTATTATTATTGCTTTAAATAGTCTATGCTCTTATAAATTTACTCATATACTTACAGTATCTAATGATGTTCATTCCTTGCTACATTTCCATGCTTTCAAAAGACTTATTTTTAGTATTTATCATACCTTGGGTCTGTTAGTGATGAATTCTAAGGTTTTGCTTCTCATAGCATCTTTATTTTGCTTCAGTTTTCAAAAATATATTCACTGGGTATAGAATTCTATTGACTGTTTTTCCCCCCTTTCATAACTTTAAAGATTCCGTTTTATTATCTTCTAGTTTCTGTAATTTCTATTGAGAAGTCACCTGACCTTCCTGCTGTTGGTCTAATTTTTTTTAGTACTTTCCTGCAACATATCTGGGGGAAGTTTTATTTATACTTATTCTGCTTGAAGTTTGATGACTTTTTTCAATCAGTGAGCCGAAGACGGGGAAATCTTTCACCAGGTTTTGAGACTTTCCCTCAAGTATTGTTTTTGTCTCATTACTGCTCTCTTCTCTTCCTGAGACTTCACTTACATCATGTCAGATAATCTGATTCTCTACAGTATATTAGTGCTTTTTTCTCTTATTGTCATGTTTTTCTCTCTGTGCTTTAGTTCAAATTTTGTTCTTAATTTAACTGCATTCAAACTTTTGAACCTTACCTTTGGCGAGGTGCATTTTGTGTTAAACTAATGTGTTCCACATTTCAAGTAGGGTTCTGCACTCCTAAAAGGTTTGTTGGATTGACTGGTATGGATTCTAATATTCTGTTGTTAATACTTCTTTTTATCCATATCGCCTATCTTCTAAATTATTTACATGTTAGTTACAGTTGTTTGAAAATCTTTGCCTGTTCATTTTAATATTTGAATCATCTATTAAATCTCTTGTTATTTACTGTCTTACCTTTAGGTTACTGATTGATTTTTCCTATTTCTCTCCTTGTCTAGTAATTTTTTAATTTACACTATATATTATGAACAATACTCAATAGATTCTCTAATCTTCTCTATATCATTCCAATTTTAATATATGTGCTGCTGAAGTGAGCACCTCAATAGATTCTCTGACATTTAACTTTCTCTAAATAATGCCATATTCTGTTTTGGCAGGCAGTCAAATTATTAGTGGATGTCCTTGATCCTCTTAAACTTTGGATATGGGTTTTTTTAGGGTATGTCTATATCTTAATGTCTATATTAAGATTTTGATCTTAATCCTAGAGAAGAGAACTTATTCTTAAGGCATAGTACTCACTCCTATGATGTAGTCTTTCAAATGAATACCTGAAATATTCTTAAAGGTCTTTCCATTCTGTCTGGACCAGAGTCTTAATATTTCTCCAACAAAGAAAATTTTGAAATATCTGTTCAACTTTTAGCCTCCCAGGCGCTGACTCTCTGATAGATTTTCTGAAATCTCACTCTACACACAATACGGCGTAAAATCAAAGACTGATGAGGAATACTAAGGCAAGGTATTTGGAGACTGGAATAGAAATTTGGGGACGAGAAGGCCCAGTGGAGATGGTACAAGTGTCAAGACCTTTGCACAATATGTTAACATCATCCAGGACTGCCCACCAGAGAAAAGGCAGTATATAAGGAGCTTGTTGAGGATGTATGAAAACCTTGAGATGCTTATAGATTAACTAGAGAAAGGGACAGGAGCCAGGTTATGATGGGCCTCGTAGGCTGTGTTATAAAGTTCTAATTTTGTCCTCTAGAAGAAAAGAAGCTACTTTTGTCTTTTAAAGAGTGGTGAAGTAATGGCTAATACAATACTTTAGAAAGCAATTCAGAGCTTCTGTTAAGAGGACCAGCTGAGGATGCCTAGGCTGTAAATGGGAAAAGGTTCTAGGAGGATGGTACAGTAATCCAGGAAAGGGGTGATTAACCTTCAGTAAGTGATGCAGGGGCAGAGAGATTTGAGGAATATTTGGGAATTAGAACAGAGAAGATCTGGTAAATAATTAGATATGAATAGGGAAGAAAAAAGAAGCATCTAAAATGACTTTTTCATTGTCACTCTGGACAACTGGCAGATTCTGTACAAGTAAGACTGAAATAGAGTAGGATGAGTTAATTCTGGTGAGAAAGCACTTCAGTTTAGTTTTGACAGGTTAAGTATGAAGTATATAGTTTAATCCTAGGTGTAATATGTTTTAGAATATATTCCAACATACAGACTGTAGATTAAGAAAACCACAAAAAAAAGACATAGATTTGACAGTCATACTAGAGATTATGGTTATGAAAAATTCATAATAATATGAAGAAATATACAAAAATAGTAGGTATATAGTTATATATAAATTATAATTGCAACTATTATGTATATATAAATATACACATATTATATATATATAAACTATTATGTATATATAAATATCTAATTATATAAAGCTCAGCAAACATTTATTGACAGTTTAACATGATCCAAGAACCATGTGAAAGGCTGGAATTAGACATATCACTAGGATCCCTCTTTACTGAAAATATGGAAAGGGAAAGTATTAACCATCTACTAGGATGAACTTATTAACATTTTATTCCATGGGTTATCAATTCCATATGAAGGATGTCAGAGAAACACAGGCAAGTTTTTCTTTTAGTAAAGATTTTGTGTTTTCTCCTATAAAATCATGAAATACATTCAGATATTCACCCTCAGTATATTCTATGCAGTAAAAAGTAATCTCACGGGTATGTTTACAGTTCCATTTTTGCTGATTCTCAAGAGCATTTGGAGTAGCTATTAGTAAAATACAGAGAAATCTGTATGCTTGCTAAGATTCCTTTCTTAGGCTTCAGGGTATATCCCAAGTTCAATCAGCAATGACTGTCAGATTAGATTTGGATAACATTTAGTGTGTATGATCACTGGTATTTCCTTTATCCTTTCTGCAATGAGGATTAATTGGGTTCACGACCTCAGCAGAGGAAAAATGCCGATAGTTGTGCCCAATGGACATTTAAGTTCCAGACGTTATCTTCTTGTGATAGCAGTGCTGTGCTATACATATTAAAAGGAATGTAATAAACTGAAGAATGGACTAAAATGTATAATTAAAACCCTGAATGAAGTATGCTGTTAAATTGGTTTAGTTATTTTGGAAACTGGCATTTTTGTTCAGTAATAGTGTCAGTACGTTGAAACATACATGAGACAAAATGCAAATTTATTTTACGTCAAGTTTTTGAAAATGAAATAGTGACCAATTTCCCAAATTGGGATTTTCCTTTCTTTAATATTTTAATTCCTCAATCTGACTTGTTATGGGGACTGTGATAATAAGCTTATTTGTGACATGAGAAAAAAATTCTTAAGCTTGTATAACTGTGTGAAGAGTACCTCAGTTGTCTGTATTCATGAAAAATACTAGACTATAAAAAATTACAAAGATGTTTAAAAAAAAAGCAGAGAGTGCAAAAATGACGGCAGTAAGCTACATAATTCACATAGCAGAGAAAAGCTTAAAGTTGCCATAAATTCCTTCACAAAAGGAAAAGAGAAAATAAGATGGATAAAAGCCATTCTAGACAGGATGGAGAGAAAAAAGAACTGTAGGTAAGCTGTAGCTTAAATACTGACAAGACCAATTAAATAGTTGCCTCTATCTAAACTTCCATATCACAAAACAAAGAAAACAGGCTGAGGCTGACATTTTCTGAAAATGGTTTATCTTCAAAATCTACATCATGATAAGTCTTCTAATTAATGTGAATGTTAAAACCAGTGATTCACTATAACTCCAGTTGTTTTTTTAAAAAGGAATGTCATATCCTGTCCTGAGAGTGCTTTTATATACACTTTGTTGTAAGTTGAAGGGGGAGAAAGTAAATAGAGATTCCTGCAGAGATGAAGTGCATGCCAGACGCTTAGAGCCAGAGAAATGATCTTGGAGAGATGTGATATATTTAGTATTATAAAAATCTCCACTTGAGAGTGACAGGAAATTGAAACAAAGTGTAAAGAAAAAGTGCAGTCTTTAAAGGCCCATTTATAAATGTCACAGTTATCAAGGAAACCTATTTCTAAAGGCAGAATTTCAATTCATTTTGGTGTTAGGTGTCAGTGACAAGTGACACAGGTCAATCCTTAGTCAATGACAAAAGGCAAACAAATGGCAAATATTTATAAATATACTAAACTACTCATGGAAGGTCACATAAACACCAAGTATTTTTAAACTCAACCCTGAATGGCATAACTGCTTATTACTCATGCTGACCTTAGAAAAGAAATTCATCTTTAATATCAGCAGCAGGACCTACATTATTTCCTTTCCCCAGGAGGACTTGTTGGAGCCCCTTTTTTCAGTTCATCACAAAAATTGTGTTATAGGAAGTAAAATAACAATAACTTGTAAGTAATATATTTGTCCTTTCAAAGGGTAAAATCCTTACCCTAGATAAAGTTATTCTTCTACGATACATATATGAATATTTTAAATGACATCCTTAGTTTTCAAGAATAAAAATTCTGTCCCTGCTACAACATTTTTAGGTAGCTGTAACATGTTAATTCTTGTAGAATTCAATAGAGGAATATTTTCCTTTGATCATTTTTTATGACAATAATATATTTTCAAGGAAAAATAGGGATGTCATTTAAAAAGATAAAATTTATCAAAAGCTCATTATCCAGAGACAATCATAGTTAATATTTTGGTAAAAATTCTGTTCATTATTTGTACTTAACAGATACAATTATTACCGTATTTTAACATCAGAATCTTGCCATCCATACTATTTGGTAGTCTTAATTTTTTTTTACTTAATACTATACTGGAGTAGATTTTTTCAAAGTGCTCTGGTTAATGTGATTGTCAAATATGTCATAAACATAGACTGGATATTTAGCCATCTGAAAAAGTTTTACATTTTAATGGCTATTATTTTCTCTCCTAAGTGCCTACAGATATGTATTATTAATTATACATTAATACATATTATTATGTATTAATAATATTAATCCAAGCACTGTTAATCTTACTTTTTTATGAAGATAATTCTCTAGTTACAACTAAAACACTTACAAAGGATAAAATAAAAAACTGTAGCTGTAACATGTAATTAACAAACATGATTTGTTTGTCATCACCAAAGCACATAATTTTATGAGTTTACAACAATTATTTTATGATTATGAATGAAAAATGGAAGGAACTAAGGAGTAAAAAACACCAGGGATATTAGTTAAGCTTTACACAAAGAAGAATGTTTCTTTGGATGTAGTTTGGCTTTTACCTGTAGAATATCAATACTTCAATTCCAATTGAGCTCTGTCTATGACCAAGAGTAGTAAAATCAAAGGCAGATTTTCTTCAAATTAAAAAAAAAAAAAAACAAACTGCACCTACATTAAGGAAGCATAGTGCTTTTGGTAAAGAGATCTAGTTAAAAATATAAAGTATGAAAGTGTTAATCTTTCTTTTTATATATTACATATATGTTTAAAGATAAAATGTATGCCTATCAATTTATAGAACATTAGATATGATACAAAGGGTAAACACATGCCAGAAGCTTTGTGACAAAGTATATGTCCATTCTACTCTACATCACTATACATAAGATATTGTTCATGTATCAACTCGCCAAAATCTATTTTTGCTCTATCCACACAGTGTTGAACTAGCATGATGATGTTCTAACTTAAATTTAATAAATCCTTAAAAGACAAAAACTGACATAAGTACTCTCAACTTCTAGACAGGGCACATGAAATTGAATCTGTATTAGTTTGCCTGAGATGGGACAGTAAGAACAATTGCTTAGTTTCACCAGGTTGTTTGTTCCCTCATGATTTCCTGGCTAAGGAACAGAAACTTTCTGGAAAGAAACTGATGTTAGCATTGGTATAACAGCTTGATTGTAATTGACTGCTATTATGTGAGTCAATGAATAAATATTCAAAGCTTCCTACTTCTCTTTGTGGACAACTTTTTGATCAGTGTGGTTGCCAAGCATTCAATGAGATTATCATTGGAGTTTGAAAGATACAGTGATAGCAATCAATCAGGAGTATATTTCTGTTAGATGATTTTCTGAGAAACAGGAATTTAAGTCCCACATTTGTATACAAAGCCCCAGAGGCTTTCTACTGTGGTAGTAGCTTAGAGAGTTTGTTTCACCTGGCTTGAAAATGGATGATTATTATCCAAACATGAATGACAAAAGGAGACTTCTCTTTTAATATAGCTCTAAGTAGAGGCAAAAATAATGTAAAGAAGCTAAGATAATTTTAATTTTTTTTTTTGCGGTACACGGGGCTTTCACTGCTGTGGCCTCTCCCACTGCAGAGCACAGGCTCCGGACGCGCAGGCTCAGCGGCCATGGCTCACGGGCCCAGTCGCTCCGCAGCATGTGGGATCCTCCCAGACCGGGGCACGAACTCGTGTCCCCTGCATCGGCAGGTGGACTCTCAACCACTGCGCCACCAGGGAAGCCCAACTTTAATTTTTAAATGTAAACTCATGATAGATTTCATTAAAAAAAAAGCAACTCTTTCATGAAATATGCATTTTCAGTGTATAGTTTTTCTGAGAATATCTGAAATATTGAATGTTGTGTAATTCTTTTGCTTCACCGTAGAAGCCAAGACCACTATAACTATTGCTCCATGCATATGAAATATTTTGGAATTTCAAGGCAGCATTTAATAGGCTTGCATCATTTCATTTAAAATGCAAGGTCTGTTTGTCCTTGTTGACAAGAATTGGCAATTAAAGTCACTTAAGAAGAAATAGAATGGACTTGAGGACACGGGGAGGGGGAAGGGTAAGCTGGGACGAAGTGAGAGAGTGGCATGGACATATATACACTATGAAATGTAAAATAGATAGCTAGTGGGAAGCAGCCGCAAAGCACAGGGAGATCAGCTTGGTGCTTTGTGACCACCTAGAGGGGTGGGATAGGGAGGGTGGGAGGGAGATGCAAGAGGGAGGGGATATGGGGATATGTATATGTATAGCTGATTCACTTTGTTATAAAGCGGAAGCTAACACACCATTGTAAAGCAATTATACTCCAATAAAGATGTTAAAAAAAAAAAAGAAATACAATTAAAAAGTTGATTAGGTTTTATGTCCATGATGAGTTAACTTTCACAAGGCAAGTCTAGGTTTTAATATTTTTTACTTCCCCTAAAGTCATAAGCATTCTTATTTTTTTTCTCATTTATAAAGGGAAACGACAGAATCTATGGTCCCAATATCCCTGGCTTTCATTATTAATTTAATGAGCTAGGCTCCAAACTGATCAATTTTTTGTCCTTACCTAAGCATTTGCACCAAGTAAACCACAAAGATCACAACTCTTGTGTGGCATCCTGTAGCATCTATCTCCCTATTAACATAAACTTTGGAAGTCAGCAGCATTTGTAAAACCCCACCACTTGCAAAACACTCTGTTATGTATTATGATGAGATGCAGGGGATTCAAAAGGCAGCTCTTGTACATTCAGGGGTTTATAATCCATGTTTATGCAAAATCTTTCTCACAAAGCCATCGATAATGCTGCATTCTGCATGTTCTATTTTCCTTTTTTGATTCAAAGTGACGCACACAAGGGATGATACATAAAGACTTCAGCAACTCTTTAAAATCACATGATATATAAAGACTACCTAAATATCATGGTTATAGTGCTGTTTGGTTTACCAGCTATAAAGATCATCCATTTATAGGCTGCAGTGAAATAACCAGATTTTTAAAATGTATTCAATTTTCACTTCTCCCTATTATTTAGCCATGTTTATTGTCAATTTTACTTTTTCTAATAATTGCATTTGTAATTTTACATAAAATACTTAAGATTTTTGTCTTAATCTGCTCAGGCTGCCATAACAAAAATACCATAAACTGAGTGGCTTAAACAATAGAAATTTATTTCTTACAGTTCTGGAGGCTGGGAAATCCAAGATAAAAATGTGGCCCATTCAATTTCTGGTGAAGCCCTCTTCCTGGCTTGCAGCTGGTCACCTTTTGTTTGTGTCCTCACAGGGTGTAGAGAGAGAGCCCACTTTCTGGTGTCTCTACTTATAAGACACTAATCCCATCATGAGATCACCACCCTCATGCCCACATCTACCTGGAATTACCTTCTCATGGCCCCATCTCCAAATACCATCCCACTGGAGGTTAGGGTTTCAACATATGAATTCTGGGAGCTACATAAACATTTAGTCAATAACACTTATACTTCTTAATTTTTTAAAACTCCTCAATATGTAAGATAAGGATATTATGTTTTCTTTTTTTAGCCTCACTTCTCCAACCACCTTCCAAATTCTGTCATCTTCATAACTCTCCAGTTCACCCTAGTTCGCATTACCCTGCTTCATTCTTTTATTTCTTACACCTGAAAAATTTCAATCCATTGGTGTAAATTTTTTTCTTGTCAGGATTCAAAGCTTTATATTCTATTGTGCATCCCCAATTAGTATATTCAAGACTTGGAAAGAGTGAAATGGCATAATTTAACATTAGCAAAGAATATAGCAAATTATTACTCACTGTAGAATCTCTCTGCAACCCCCCAAGCAATATCCTGAGATCAACATCATAACTTGATGAAAATGTTGTTACAGTGACATGGATTTGTTCCTGTTGTCAGGGCTAAGGCCCTCTTATTTCTTACAAGACTCCTTCGCTCAAATGATGCCACATTTGGGGTTGTTTTCCTATTCTGGATCACGACTTCATCAGGCAGCTTTTCTTTTTATCTCTGTTATGCCTTCTTTACCAATCACTGAGATTTTCCAGGCTTTTGCTTATACCACCTTTTAAATAAAAATAATTCCACTTTTCTTTTTAAAGATAGTCTTCTTGGGCCAAATGAGTTCTTTTCGAACTTATGTCAAATAATACCTAAAACATTAGCTTAGCTCTTACACTGAAATTGATCTCTTGTGTCATTCCTTGGTCAGTTCTAATGTTTATTGCAAAGAATATACTCATTTTTATTTTGCTTAAGCATTTTCTCAAAAAAATTCTCAAAACGTGAATATGGGATGTAAGCAGCCTCTTAATGTATATTTAATTGGCATAGAATTCTAGGCTTTGAGGCAATTTTCCTAGTGCATAGAAAATTTTGCTCTACTGTCATCTTAGCTTTCATTGTATAGGATGGCTAACTGACTTTAATTACATTTTAGTGGCATGTTACTTTTAGGTCTATTTTGTTCTACTGTCTGAAAACTTTTCTACTTTGGTATTCAAAAATATCACAAAAATATGGCTATAAATGATTCACCCATCCTGCTCAGCATTCAATGAACCCTTCCTTACTTCCTTTTTATTTACAGCCATAAAAGAGAAAATATATAACACACATGGATATGATATTTCTATGACTGCTTGCAGTGGAAACACTCATGTAACCAACACCAAGCTGAATGAAAAAAATCTACAAATACCACTGAAGTGCCCTCTTTTCACTGAAGGTTTTACTGCCTTGAACTTTGTGCTAATTATTTTCTTGCTTTGAAATTTTTGTCTCATGATATATAATAGATGTACAGATGTCCCTCGAACAACACAGGTTTGAACCACATGAGTCCACTTATACGTGGATTTTTTTCCAGTAAATACATACTACAGCTCTACAAGACCCGCCCACCCCCCTTAGTTGAATCTGTGGATGGGTTACCTCAGATACAAGGGCCATCTAACTATAAACTTGTACATGGATCTCTGACTGCTCCAGGGTGGGCACCCCTAATCCCCACGTTATTCAAGGGTCAACTGTAACTATTTTTGAAAATGATATAAATAAAATCATACTGTAGATTTTCTTCTGTGACTATACCTTTTGATACTCATTTTTTCCCCAGATAAATCCATATTAAGCTGTATCACTATTGTTCCCTTGTTTCCACTGTGGCATATTATTCCATTTTGTGAATGGACAATTTATTTGTTTTACTGTCAATGGACATTTGAATTGCTACCAATATTTTACTATAGAAGTAATATTGCTAAAAACACTTTTATGTAATCTCACGCACAGTTAGATGCATTTCCCCTTATATACAAGATTTTGTATGCTATGTGCATCTTCCCTTAGCTAGGTAATGATAGAGTTAATGTGTTCAAAACAGTATAAACTGTCCCCAAATTCCGTAAAGTTTCCACTTAGTCTCTGACTTGTTCATTTTTGAGGTATGGGAACTACACAAAGGTGCCTGTTGTGGTTTTAATCTATTTTCCCTTGATTACTAAGGACATTGAGGTCTAATTCAAATGGCCAATCTCGGAATGTGTCCTCTTTTCCGTGCGAAATGCCTGTATGTCTCTTCATGGCTTTTACTCTGTGTTCTCTCTCCCTTTTCAGCTTTTTTTTTAAAACACCTTCGTTCATGACAAATCATTAAACTATATTTTCAGACTTTGATTCTTTACCAGTTTAAAGTGCTATGAATATATTCTCTTAATTTGTGAAAAGATCCTTTGATTCTTTCCATTTTTGTTGTATCATTTGGTGAACACAGTATCTTCATTTGAATAGTGTCATGCTTACCAAAAGTTGCTTTCTGAAACGTCTCGTTTAGAAATCCTTTTCTATCCTTCTCAATCATAAAAGCTTTGTACGATATTTCTTGTAAATTTAGAATAGTTTTATTTCATATAAAATACTCCACATCCTCTGGAATTGATTTTACAGTATAATGTTAAGTAAAGATCCAATTTCATTTCTCCTTATATAGATAACCAATTTACTAGCACCATCTATTTGTTGGATTCCTGTTTTCCAAATTTTTATCTGCAATACCAAACCTGGCATCATATCTTGTTTCCATACTTGTGACGATCTACTTTTTGGCACTCGGTTCAGTTCTGTTGATCAATTAGTTTAACTCCAAGCCAATATTCCATCTTCACCCTTATACTGGAAACCATGATCCTCCGTGGGTCTCTCAGGTCCCTATTTGCAAAAATGCATGTCTCAGATCCTTCCTTATCAGAGCCCTTCCCCATGGTTGTGTTTGCGATCAGCATCCTTGAGAGATGAAATGATCTCACTCTTGAGTACAAATTATGGGCTTAATTGCTGCTTGCTATAAAATGAGATGAATTCCCCAAGTTCAGTGCTCTTCACTGGTAATGCAATCCTCTACATGGACAGAAATCTTCTGAAGCTCTCCTGGTCCCTTTCATGAGACTTGGAGGTAAGAGAAACTGTTGCTTTGTCTTTAATCCAGAGAAATATTTTATATTCTACCAGCAGCCATGAAAGCAGCCATTTATATAATAAATTATATAAATTAATTTATTAGCTTGTAAATATGATAAAACCGCATCACAGGTTTAGTATCTTTCTTTTCTATAACAGATTTAGCCTTAGCTTATTAAACCTTCAAACATTCATATCGAAGTTATGATTGAAAACTCTATTGGATCAAAAGATCAGTTTAAAAAGAAATTTCAAGTTGAAGTGCTTGCATGTTTTTCTTATTAACAAAAGGTCTCAAGTTATTTAATAGTAACTGAAATAAATTTATATAACATTCTCCATCAAAAAGTCTTCAATATTTTTGTTATATTTATTCCTAAGTACTCTATTTTGTTCCATTTACCTTCATATCTTCTGTTCCCTTTAGGAGCATTTTTAGTAAATGGTATTTTTTTAAGGGATGTATCCTCTCCATCTAGGTTGACAAAATTGTTGGCATAAAGTTGTTTATAACATTCCCATATTATTCCCTTTTTCATGTCTATGTTCTCTTTAATTAAAACACCTCTCATATCTGATATTGATAACTGTTACTCTGTGCTCTCTCCTAATTTCTTAGTCTAGCTGATGGGTTATCAATTTTGTTGATTACTTCAAGGAATCAATATTGATCTTTGGTAATTTATTGTTGCTTTTTATTTTGTTTGTTTTTACACATATTTATTATTATTTTCTACGCATATTTGTCTTTATTATCTTTTGCTAGATTTTAAATTTGCATTTTAAAAATTTTAGACCTATTATACTATCCTGATATAAATATTTAAAGCCATAAATTGGTCTGTCAGCACTGTCTGAGCTGTATTATATGCATTTTAGGCCAGCTCCAACTGTGTCATTTCTCATCAGCCTAAAGAACTTCCTTCAGCATTTCCTGTATTGCAGGTCTGCTGGTGATGAAATCTGTTAGTTTTCATTCTTAATTTTTATACTCTAAAATGTCTTTATTTTACTATTATTCTTTACAGATGTTCTTGTTGGAGATATAATTCTTGGTTCAAAGGTTTTGGCTTTTGTTTTTCTCGCAGCGATTTAAAGATGCTATTACACTGCCTCCACGATTTCAATGAGCTGTCAGCGGATTTCTGAACTGTTGTTTACCTTATTTAAAGTATCATACTTCTTTCAATGCTTTGAAAATGTTGTCTTTGATTTTCAGTTGCTTGACTATGCTTTGCCTAGGCATGGGGTTCTTTCTTTTTATCCAGCCAGGTATTTTCTGAACTTCTGGAATCTGTCAATTTACGTTGTCTCACCAAATTTGCAAATTTCCTGCCTTTATTCCTGTAAACATTATTTTTCTGCCACACTGTCTTCCCTCTGTCTAAAGGACTTCAGTTATACATGGTTTAGACTGTTTAATGTCGCTTTCAGTACCTTAGTTCTTTATAAAAACTTCTTTCTTTGTGTTCTCCATTTGTAAACTCCATGCCTCTGTTGTCACATGATGTTCTCCTTGTACACCTGTCACTGTCTCTCCTCCTCTTTTTACACCAGAAAGATTGGACTAGGGCCCACCCTGATCCAGAATGACCTCATCTTAAATTGATTATATCAGCAACGACCCTATTTCCAAACAAGGTCCAATTCACAGGTACTTAAGGTTAAGACATCCACATACCTTTTCAGGAGAACACAATTCAACACACAAACCTGGTGTTCCGGGAGGAGAAAAACAGACTAATTAACCAATACTAAGTACATGACCTAGGAAACTACCACAGGAGAGTTCACTGGAGATAGAATTTAATAATCAGCTCTTACTATTAATACCAGCAATGACCATAATTATACTAATTAATACTAACAAAAAATGGCTATAATAAAACAGGACTAAAAGTTTCATAAGATATATTTAAGCAAAATTAAATATTTAGTAAAACAGATAGCCTTTGGATGGAATGTAATGAAAATATATAAAAGGAATGTTAATGTTATTGCTTACTGGATGACTTGACGTCTTGCAAAACAAAGAACATTTCAAGGAATGTGATATAAATGTTTAATGATAAAGTGATTTACCTTAGAAAGAAACTGAAGAAAAGTAATATCAAAATATCCCTTTAAAGAAAACTATAATTATCGCTATAGGTACAACTACTAAATTAACAAGTAAAGCTATTCCCACAGTAAATGTATTAATATGAATATTTTCCAAGATGAACATAAAAGCATCAAAATATTTATTCTTATACACCCAAATAATTAAGAAATGTTTATATTATTAGAGAAGACAGCCCTATTTTTGTAGCTCATAACTGACCCTTATGGTTCTCATATTTAATCAAAATTTTTTTCACCTGAAGCAATACTCATGACTTTGAAGAACATTTTGATTTCATTATTTTTTTTTGATCCAAACTTCTGAAAGAATACAATGTTTATCTTCTAAAATTTCAACAGTTACCATAGACATCATAATTTAAAATCTATGTTAAAATGTATGCTCAGAAAAAAAATACTCAGAATTTCTGATCCGGAAGCTATACAGTATTAATTTGAGGGCAGGCTGGATTTTATTAGCCTAACTAGTTTTCTTATATTTTAATATCATTCATTTGAAAGAACTATTTTAGATGTTCTTAATGATGTGCTTGGATATCCATATGTCTTATCTAAAGAATTATGCAGAAATAGGCTATTATTATAACTGAATAAATCCATTTAAGTGTTCTATATCTTATTTACCTTATATTCCCTTAAGGCTGAACAAGGTGTTACAGTCTTTTACATTCTATCAGAAGCTTGAAGAATTTATATAATAATGAAATCTTACTGAGTTTGAGGCAAAAATTACATAATATGAGGCAAAATGCAAGTAAGAGTCCCATGGAAGTAGGTGCCCAATCAATAAGAGACTTTGGAAGAAGACATTCAAGAAGAGATAAATCTATACCTCCATATCACAGTTTTCTATTTTACTTAACCCAGAAATATGCAAATATACATGTATTTAACTCTGTTTTGAACAATTCTGAGTAACAAGATTTATCAATGGCAATGACCAAGAGTTCGTATTTTTAAATTATATTTAATACTTAATAGTATTTCAAGTTTCACAACTCAGAGTAACTTAAAAATTGACACAATTCAGTAAAAAGATTGCCTACACATAGTTCAATAATTATTCACATGAATCTTTATTTTTATTTTTTAAAAATGTTTTGCATTATGTGTGGCTTTTTTGAAATGAAATTTTATTAACAAGTTGTACCCTATGGCAGTGGATCTTGGAAATAAGAGTTCAATGAGATAGAAACAACAAAGCAGATACCTTCCAAAATAAATTATGTGGCTATCAGGAATGAGAGAGGGAGAAACAGGTGCAAATGACAAGTTGATTTTGAATTAATTGATGCTTTTTACGATAAATTTAAACACAGCAAACCATCATGCTGTAAGGAGAACTGCTAATAACTTTTATCCCACAGATTGTGAAGCTGCGATAAAGTTTAAGAAGAAAGTTGTACGTATAATAAATTAATTATAATCAGGATATAAGAGCTACATTTCTATAGGTTCCCTGTGTAGAATATATAAAAATGGGAATAACATGCCTAACTCCATGCATAACTGTATTACACATAAGTGAAGCAGTCAAGTGATATTTAGTCAAACATAACTGGAAACTGACCCTGATTGGGGGGAAAAAAAAGAAAGGAAAAAGGAAGGGGGCATTTTTGCAGTTGGACGGGCTTAAGCTTGAATTTATTTAGCAGAGTGTGTAATCTTACAGCCTAACAGCTGGCAAACAGTGGCCAGACTCAGCCTGTCTTCTGTTTTTGTCAATAAAATTGGTTGGAACACTGCCACATCCACTAGCTGAGACTGTCTACAGCTGATTTCATGGGACAAGAGCAGAACTGAGTAAGCTTAAGTTATTTATTATCTGGCCCTAACCAGAAAACACTTGCAATCCTTGTTCTCTATTCTAAATTGAGCCTGAATTTTGCCTTCTATTCCTTTAAGTGTTGGGAAGTTTTTAGTGGATAAGAAGCTCATGGTCAAAATATTATGTAACCTTAGTAAAACTCCATTTTTTGCATGGGAAAAATCTGCCTGATTTGATTCAACTCAAGTTTTCAATTATTTCCTTTGTACTTACTGTATAGATAGCATCATGAATAAAAAGTAATTATAAGAATTTACAATCTGGATAAGACACATGCTACATCATTATGAAAAATAAAAGAAACACAAATATATAATCAGTTTTTAAGTAATCAAATTTTTATTAATGATATGTAAGAAAAAGCATAAACACACCATTTCACTGTATTTATGGAAAGTGCTCATAAGTAACTTTCTCAAGGAAAGATGACAAAATTCTTTTCCAAAAACACTAGGTTGGCCAAACATCTATTTGTGCTTTTACATAATGAAGTAAGTTTACCTACTTCTGCTTATTTACATGTTCTTCATGGCAATATATACTATAAGATGCTTAATTAATAAAACCCTTTTCTAATACAAAAAAATACCGTGTTGGTTTGTAAGTGTTCCTATTCTAAACATACATTAGAAATGATAAAATCACTCTCTTTGCTCTCAGTGCTGCGTCTGCTTATGTCCCTTTTTATCTTTCTGTTGGTTACCTCTGTTTTGACTTCCTCTGTCATGGTACTAGTACTGGAGTTTTTTGGAAATAGAAGGCAAATCATACATTTCCCTCCTACATTGTCTATAAATACAGGCTGCATCTTTTGGAGGCCTCACGAAGGTTCAAGGAAAGTTCAGTCTATAAGAAAGGGAAGCCTTTTCTATATCCCTTCTATATCAGGCTTCATTCCACATCTGTTATCCATGGGCTATTTCCCATGTTTATGCTTGTGGGAATATATGGGGCCAGGCTCATGAATAAATGGTGTAGTTTATCATCTAACCTCTACTGTACGTATCAGAGAGGTATATAATTAAAAACCACTTCCTTACATAGAAACACACACGCACACACACACTCATATTCTCCCCCACTGATTACGTATAATTTCTGAAATTATACATTAGGACAATATTCCATTGTCCCCGATAAAATTCAAACACCTATGGAAAAGAAAATGCCAAATGTATCATCCACTTAGATGATATTGTCAAAGAAATTACGAAATTGCTTCCTGGAAGTCCATTTTAGTAGCTGCGAAATTTGAGATAAGTTGATTGCACTAATGTAAGGTACAAAGTTGGAGAGGATGAAATGGGTAAGAAAAGCTGAGGTGTTTGGCAAAAATTTAAGTCTATAACCACTTGTTGAGCACCTATATTATGCTTGCACAAAATATAAGGAATTTTTTTATTATTAAAAACTCGTCCTTCATTGTCTTAGTCTGTCTGAACTGCTATAACAAGATACCACAGAATAGGTAGCTTTCAAGCAAGACAAATTTTTTTCTCCCAGTTATGGAGGGTGGGAACTCTAAGATCAAGATGTTGGCAGATTTGGTGTCTAGTGAGAGCCTCCTTCTTTGTTCATAGAAAGCCTTCTTTTTGCCGTGTTTTCGCAGGGTGGAACGGAGCTCTCTGGAGCCCCTATTATAAGGGCACTAATCTCATTCAGGAGAGCTTCACCTTCATGACCTAATCATCTTCCAAAGGCCCCACTTTCTGGTACCATCACCTTGGTACATTAACATTTAACACATGAATTTGGGGAGGACACAGATATTCCATCTACAGCTTTCATATTCCACATACTAGACAAACAGGGAACATTTCCTTACTTGCTAAATCAGGCTAGCAAAACTCTGATAAAAATCATGGCAAAGACAATAGAAGAAAAGGAGGATGATGTTTCTCACAAGAATAAATGCAAAAATCCTAAACAATGAAAACAAAAATATATTAAAGAAAGAAAGAAAAGAAGATGGAAAGAGAGAAATCCACTATGAAACTGATGGTGAGAGCCATGAGTTGAGACAGTTTTCCTGTTATTGCCATTATTGGAATCCTAGCAACTTCCAAGGCTGTGAATATGACAGCAGAGCAGCTACACCCTCTGAAAGCTGTTATAAAGCCTATTCACCTAAAAAAAGAGTCACTTTTCTTTCCTGCAATTTTTTTTTCTTAAATTTGTCAGGTGCTTTCTGCAGGCTCTTGCCCTAGAAACATCACTTTCTTTACATCGCATGATGGAAGAGTGGGGGACCCCCATCCCTAATCCAGGAGACTGGATGGGCCTGATAACTTGGGGAGGTAGCTACACCCATGATAGTAAACAATCTTCTTCATCTTGGTAAAAGGAAAGAGCAAGAGAGAAAAGCAGAGAAAAATGAGGAGAGGTTGAGAAGGAAGACTTATGGAAAAGCAAATAAATAAAAAATAATTCAGTGACTAATCCTTCCCCTACATTTGGGTCCCCAGAAGAAAAGGAAAACCAACTGAAGTAATAAAATCTACCTATCCTAAAAAGAAATTCTAGGTAACAAAATCTTGAGCTAGTTTCTTAATGTTTGAGTGAGACAGCAGGAAAATATATACCAAATAATTCACTTCACATAGATTTATTATAAAGCTAAAGATGCTTAAGTTTCAGTAATGTTCATGCCAAAGTGAGCCTCTTCCAAAGTCAGTGCGGGGTCCTAATAATGTGTTCACACAGCCATGTGTTTACATGTTTCTGTAAAGAGAGAGATTTTAACGTTTATCTATTAGGAGCATTGTTTCTTTCTATTCTGTCTTCCTTTCCTCCAAAAGAGCATTGCAGTGGAATAAAGACCATTTTAAGGATTTGGCTAAGAAGAAATGGAGCTGAGAACAGATTTAATTCAGGATTCTGTGTATAGTTCTGTAGCAACTAGGGATAGGAAGGGGTTTACGAAATACTCCTACCACCACTGTGCCTATTCCCCAGCCTTATGACAAAAAGATGCAGGACCAGAGACATATGATCATACAGTCACGTGCTATGGCATCCAGAATGAGAAGTTTGAGGATCAAAGAGAAGCTAGGTTTGAAATATGCAATACAAGAATCTAGTCTGTGGAAAATTCTTCCAATTATCTAGCTTGTAAAATTGAAAAGAGAGTCAAAGGTACAATATTCTCATGTCAAAAATATACTTGATAATGTAACATATATAACTGTAAATCCACCATATGTCTTTGATGAGTATTATGTGAAGGATTTATCAGAATCCCAAGTGTAAAGACCTACACTGATAAAAGTGAGTACATTTATGTGCGAAATTGCATGTTTTGTGTGTCCCAGTTATTAAAACTTTTTTAAATTAATTCATTATTCTAGATGAAAGACTATATTAATTTTCTTTTCTATCCATAGAAAAGTACAAAACTGTCATGTGAAGAGGCAATCAAAGAGTACACAAAATGTAGAGGAGAGAAGTATTATAGTGGTACATAAGGCAGTTGATAAAAATGTTACATTATTTTTCTGTATTTTGTGTTGTTTGTTATTTGTCAGCTTTTAAAAATATTTAAGCTGCTGGCCTTTCTTTTCTCCTTATAAATGCATATTCACTTTCATAAATAAAAATATAGGTCATTCTTCAATAAACATTTATTAAATATCTACTCTATGAAAAAACTTGTACTAAGGAAAGGAATTGTAGCAGTGAACAAGACAAAAACAATCCTTGTCCTCTTTAATATAGAAGGCAAGACAAACATTGAATTACTAATGAAGCAATTATTTAATACAGTGCTACAAAGGAGAAATTCAGAGTGTTTTGACCTCAACATGCTTTGAGCCCTGTTCCCCAAGGACAGGTAGGGGACGATGGTAAGGGAAGAGTTTCTTAAGGAAATGAACAGTGAGCAGATTGCAGTATGAGTAGGGATTATGTCAGGGGTTGGATGGGGTAAGAGAAGGGTAGCTGGGGTAGAAGGGTAGCACATGCTAAGGCTCTGACGCAGGAATGACCATGGTGGGTTAAGAACCTGAAAGGTAAAGTAGTAACAAGTTGGTAAAAGACAGAGAATGAGGGAGGGGCAGGCAGGGGGTGGTCAGTGACACATGAGCAGGGTGGGTAAGCCATGTTAATATTTTGTTTTTTATCATCAGAACAAAGATGAACTTTTGAAGAATTTTAAGTACATGAGTGACTTGTACAGTAATAAATATGGTTCTGACTTATCTGTATGTAATGCTTAAAGGAGCATAGGGTGAGGAGAGGATATTGCAGGAGACCAGGTAAAAAGTCAAAAAGTAATAGTAGCTATAAGCAGGATGGTGCCCGAGATGGAAAAGAAGGAAAATCTGTTCTGCGTGGAGGAAAAAAGTGAAAACAAGAAGATAGAGGTTGGAAAATACAGAAGATATCAGGACTTTGAGTCGTCCTATGTGGCCAGAGCATAAATGAATTTCAAAAGATAGGTCACCTCCTTCAAGTCTCTGCTCAGGTGCCTTTCAATATTCTGCATGCCAAAACAAAGATCCCACATGCCTCAACTAATGCTGACGCAGCCAAAAAAACAAACAAACAAAAAAACAAACCCAAACTTATGTCCTTCTAGCTCTCTGTAAAGAGTTCTGTTTTGTTCTGTTCTGTTTTCTAAGCTCTCAAAAATATGCTTAGCACACCTAGGACAAAGTCAATACACATTTGTTGAATGAATAAATGAGGACTCCAAACACATCTGTTTAAAACAATGAGTTTGTAGGAACTGTATTTTAAGGGTTAATTCTGGAGAAAAGAGGACCCTTATGGTGACAATAAGTGGCACCTTTAAAATCTTCTCTCGTGTCATACGTCAGTTGCAGGTTATTGTGAAGACTAGAAAGAGCTATATTTCTATTTTTCTTACTCAAATTCTGGTTAATATCTCAAAATAAAAACTCATTTTCAGATGGTACTTACCACTTAATGGTTCTTGAGTAGAATTCCCATCTTTTCAAATTATCAACATTTCTAAAATGAGAACTATCCTATTTCTTATCAACAATTTATTTATTTGATAAATATTAACTGAATATCTACATTAGACACCATACCATAGTATTTAGCACAGTGCCTAATGTCCTCATTAGGCATCATACACAAATAGGCAAAGTAAAAAGAAACAAATTAAAATAAAAATGTTTTAAAGAAACATGTTAATTTCTTTGGAGGTAACAAGTTGCCGAGATAGAGAACAGAAAGATCGCTGTCACATGAAATGATTGGGAGGCTTTTCCAAGGAGAGAACATTCAAGCTGTAAAATGAAAGATGAAAAGAAATTTTCCCTGAGAGGAGCAGAGAAAATACAAAGGGAAGAGGAACACTTTAAACCAGGAAAGGGCTTGGCAGGCTGAAGGAAAAAGAAAGAAAATAATAATGACAACAGTCATCTTTATTGATGCTCAACTGTATTCAAACATTATTCCAAGGCTTTACCTTGACTGTATCTTTAAATGCTGACAGTCTCACCATCTCAGCATGTTAGGGTTGAGGAAATAGTCATAGAGAGAGCAAGTGATTTGCACTGGATCACGCAGAACAAGGTCACACACAGGTGAAACAATAATCAGGCAATCAAACTCGAGTCGAGATCAGTTATACAAGGGCTTACAAAAGGCTGTGAAGTTGTGTAGCATCAAGATGACCCAGAGCCTCAATTCAAGTATCAATATTAACTATGCACAGGTCTCATCAGCTTACAAATTTGTTAAATATAAAAGTATTTTCATTTCATAATGTTTCTAAATGATATTAATTGAACCATTAGTTGTACACCTGAAACTAATATTGTAAATCAAATGTACTTCGATAAAAATATTATCAGCAAAATAAATAAAATGAATAAATAAATAATAAAATATTAACAGTTTCCTATTTTCCTCACTAGAGACATTTCTTTGATACACCAATAACCAATTACTTTTAATAGTGTTCTATATTCTGGAAAGCATTCTCACATTTCTGAGAAAAATGAAAGAAGATTTGAACAAATGAAGAGATATACAGTATTCATGGACTAGACAATTCAATTTTATCAAGATTTCAATTCTTCCCTAGTTGATTCAGATACTCACAGTAATTTTAACTATAATCCCAGGGACTTTCTTTAGAAAGAGAAATTGACAAGATTTCTAAAATATATATGGATATGCTAAGGACACTGAAATTGTAAAATATCTTGAATAAGAAAAATAAGAATGTATGCCCTTTGAGTTCGTGGCTTACTATCTAGAATAATCAAAACAGTACTCTACTTTTTGGCATAAGTATCAGACAACAGAGCAACAGAGAACAATAAATCAGAAACAGATCTACTCTTATAAGAGCATTGGATTTATACAAAAATAAAAAAGCCATGTGATTTGTATAATAATGATTTTCCAACGGTGAGAGAATAATTGAATATCCATACAGAAAAAAATGACCTCCATTCATACCTTACACGCTCTGAATTGATTAGTTCAAATATATAAATATATTTATATTCCCAAATATGAAAGACAAAACCACAAATCTTAAAGAAAAACAGAAGAGAAACTCTATGACTTGAGGGCAAGAAAAGGTTTCTTGGTCACAGAAAGTTATAACCATAAAAGGAAAAGTGATTAGACTTCAAAAAATTTAAAATTCTGCTCAAGAGAAATCTTTAAGAAATACATAGACAATTATAGCCTAAAAGAAAATATTCATAAAATATATATCTGACAAAAGACTCATATAGAAGATTACACTTGTCTCCTACAAGTAGATAATAAAAGAAAAAAAACACAGATACTTTAAAATAGAAGATATATTAACACAAGTGCCCATTACACAGATGGAAATTGCTTGGATGATTTATCATATGAACATGTAAATTAAAACCACAATGAGATACCAACACCTACCAGAAGGGCTAAAAATAAAATAGACTGACCAGTCAATGTTGGGGGAATTTGGAGTAATCAGAACTCTCGTAAATATTGGTGAAAATTTAAAATGATACCACCACTTGAGAAATATTTTAGAAATTTCCTATAAACTAAATTTATTCACTTGCTCCATTATCTAGTAATGCCATTTCTAGATATATATTTAAAAGAGACAAAAAATCTGTTCACAAAAATCTGTAGTAGAATATTCATATTATTTAAATAGTTAAAAACTGCAAACAACCTCAGAATCCATCAATGAAAAGGATTTATATATTAAAATAACATGTAGTGCCAATACCTTCTCATACAGCTTTCCTTTTTCCATGATTTCCTGACTATTTTTGCATATTTTTCCCTATAAACTTCATTATCAACTTTTTATTGGGATTACATTACATTACGCTGCATTATCAACTTTTTTATTGGAATTACATTACATTTATAACTGAATTTGTGAAAGCTGACACCTTTATGATGCTGAGTCCTTCTAAGCAAAAATAAAAATTCTTTCCATGTTTTTCAATTCTGTTTTAGGGCCTATCAAGAGAAATGCACACATTTTTGAGGTTTCAGAAAATGAGGTGTAATTGGCATTAGCACTCACTTTACTGATGAAAAATCTAATTTCTGTTTTTTTTTTACTTAATCTTACTTTTGAAGCGACAGCAGCACCGTAATCATTGTTTCAGGCAAAACTTATCTGGATGCAAGTAGAGTGGATGAAATATGTGTAATGGGATATTTGCATAGTCTCAAAATATCTCCCCATAATATATTATTAATTACAAAGGGAAAGCAGAAACTTTAAAGTGAAGAAACCAACTTAACCAAATAAAGTTAACCTTACCAACAAAGGGAAAATTAGGCATTATGTGACTGGTGCTATAATGCATTGAGAAGGATCCATGCAACATTAACTTTGTGTATTCCTGCCAAAAATGCATAATGCAATCATGAGGAAACACCAGGGAAGCCAAATGAAGGACATTCAACAAAACAACAGGCCTGTTCTCTTTTTAAAAAGTCAAAGATATGAAAGACAACGAAGATTGAGGAGCTGTTCCAGATTCAAGGGCGTTAATTGGCCATTTGCCACATGTGGGTTGAATTCTGGACCAGAAAAAAAATTATTTTTCCATACTTGTTATAATGGCTATTAGTGGAATAATTAGCACAATTTAGATGAGGAATGCAGATTAGATAATACTATTTTTATTAATGTTAATTTTTTGATTTTTATCATTGTACCGGGTTAAGTAACAAAATTGTTCCTATTTTTAGGAAACTCTCATTGAAATATTTAAAGATAAAAGCACATCACAAAAGCAACGTACATTTAAAATGTTGCATAACAACTGAGGAGTCTAAGTGAAGGGAGGGGTACATAAAAAGTGTTCTTGTGAATCTTCTATAAATCTGAAATTAATTCAAAATTAAAATATTTTAAACATATATTTAAAAACTATATATGTTATATAAATATATAATATATATAATAAATAATCTATATTATATATAGATTGTATTCAGTTACCTTTAGATACTAATCTGGTAAATACTAAAATTAAAGAATTGCTAAATGGAGATTTTAAAAGATATATTCTATGGGCTCTAAAATATTCCTGGCCACAAACTGAAGGCGTCACAGATTGTACATACCTTCATTTATTGATTTATTTTTTAATATCTCACCTATGTCATCAGCCCTCTGGGAACACTAGAATAATTAAATTCTCACCAGTTAAATGTGTAGAATAATTAAAGCTGTCAGAATCTCCAACATGCACAAATCCTGAGGCTATTCACGTAAACAAAGCCAGGCAACATAGATGGTGTCACTTTAAGGTCACTTTTAACACTTTTGAGTAAAAGAAGAATGACATATGAAACAGTATAAGACATCTAATACAGAACTTATGAAACCTTGGCAGGAATTTTATGTTTAGAATAGAACTATAACAAGTAATAGGTTAACAGGTTAATAACTACTGGATTTTTTCCTGAATGTCATTCTCTAATAACTAGGCTTTACCATCCCACTCTTTTTGCATAAAAAAGAACAAATATTTAGTGGTAGAAAAAGGTATGAGCAGTAAGAAACAAACTTAATGTTCATTCTTTCCAAATGGTGAGGCTCTTCGAAATAAAGATGCAGGGTCTGAAACACTGTGAAAAGCTGTTTAAGTAATTATGATTTCTATGTAAAGAGCAAAGGCAAAGCTAGTACTGTCACCTTTTTGTATAAAATTTCTATGCTAAGGAAACTCCTAATCTATATGGCATTGCAAGTTCACGCTTTGAGTTCTTTCTCTGCTTCAAATACATAGTAATAATAAATAGAATAACAATGTACAGTCAAAAAATAAAAATGTATATGAACAAGAAATGGAACAGAAGCAAGCAAACAAAATAAATGAAACTAGATCTGCAGGCTTGTTCTGGGAATCGAAGCAAGGAAAGGTGGCCTGGGGTTTCATCTTCTGAAGGGCTATGAGAACCTAAATCAGCCAATATGACATGTAGAACTGGAGCCAGAGGCTCTGCCTGAATTAGAGACTTATTAATCCCTCTGCCCTCGAAAGGAGGCAGAAAAGTTCTCCTCCTGAGTCCTACCTGTAACCAGGGCTTCTGTGAATCCGTTTGTCTGGGATTGTAGGAGGAAGTTGACTAGAGGCTTCATCAATACCAGCCAGCTGACTTAGCTCCTGAGCCCACAATATTGCCACACTTAATAGAACAACTGCAAATATGGCCCAGGGTTGGGGACCCAGGGGAGTCCTAAGGAGGAAAGAAAGAAAGAAACAAACAAAAATTACAAAGGCAGAGAGAGAAAATTCACTCCACTTAAGGAAGCAAACCAAAATTCCAAAATCTATGAGGAAACCTTTGAAAATTAGCCAACAAAATGAACAATTAAGAGACAAATTCACTAAAAGAAGAGTAAAGCAATCTAAAAATGACTGTGAAACCTACATGCTCAAGATTTTCAAAATGTAAGTGAAAATAGCATTTATAAAAAAGGAAAAGAAATTATTTTTAAAAGACAAGAGAAATGAAGCAAGGAAAGTGGATATGAAAAATAATGAATTAGAATTCAACGGGTATAAAGTTTCAGTTATACAAGATGAATAAGTTTATAGATCTGCTGTACAACACTGTGCCTGTAATTAACAATACTGTATTTTATACTTAAAGATTTGTTAAAAGGGCAGATCTCCTGTCAAGTGTTCTTACCAAAATTAAAAAAAAAAGAAAAATTAATGAATTGGAAATAATTGAAAAATGTTCATAAAGTGAGTTAAATGACCTAGATAGAGACAATAAACTCTACGATGTACACAAAGAGAAGCAGGGCACTGGAGAATAATTCCAGAAATTCACCCAGAACACAGCAGAGAGAGAAGGGGATTTTTAAATGCATATACATAAGGGGATCTCTTTCTTCCAATATGGATTCAGTAGATCCCTGAATTACTTATCAATGGTCATCCTTCTTCAGAGCAAACAGGAAAAGATTTTAAACAGGCTAAGTGTCCTTTAATATATTTTTGATAAGGAGTGACTCTCATTAATTAATTTTTATTTTGTAACAAGAAGAAAGCATTGTTACATGTTGGTAAACAAAAGGTGATTTAGGACCTGTCAATATATTCTTGAAGACAGTATGTTTAAGTGAAAATCCCTTTGTTTGTATGGTAATAGAATGATTATTTTCTTTTGGGTGTGGTTGTGAAGTATCAGGTTTTGCCTTTCTGCATCAGTCCACCTTTGAAATAACTTCTTTACAACTTAACACAAATTCCTGTGTATTAAACTGGGGCTAAGAAATATTTGGGGTCTGACATTTAAGTCTCCATTCTCTCAAATTAAAGCTTTTCAGAATAAAGAAAAATTTATTTGGCAACACAAGATTATATAAACTCAACATCTGGATAATTGAAATTATTTTCCTTTTTATCCAAAAGATTTGATGCCACGTGGGCACAATCACCATGTCTTCTATAAGGATACAAGCATCTCTAACAATGGGTGAAACCATGTTTGATAGAATAATATCATGATTAGGACAATAAAAATGGAGCATAGCTAAGTGGATACTTTAAAGTGTCTATAATACAGGGAGTAGAAATTGACAATATATTTAGATGTCATTTTGACCTTAAAAAACACGTTGAAGCAATTCAGAAATGAATTAGCTTAAACTTGAACAAATTAGCAGGGCTTGTCGATGAAAAATGACTGGCGAAATGTATTACAGGTTACGGAGCATTATTAAAATGTCTGATACATAACAGACGTTCAATAAACATTTGCTGAATTAAATCAGGGCTAACTGTAACAGGATACCTTGTATGATAGACTATAATAGATATAGAGCTTCATGAACACAGGATTCAAATACAGTTGTATCTCATTTACTTTTCTAAGTAAACACTTAAGCACCACTGACCCTGAAAAATAGTTATACTAATATCACCTCCACCAGTTCCTGTGTATCCAAAAATTGTTTTCTTAGTCTCAAGAGCTCAGTTCTTCCATGTTCTAGGAAGAGAGCAAAATGAAGAACCTAATTTCTTCATGGTGCATTTGCTTTGGTGCTGTTACATACATTGAAAACTGTTTTTGTGCATTCCGATGGATTGATATCCATGGCTTCTGTGATTAATTTTCTCCCTAAGATCAGTGTAATAGTCCTACAGACTTGAACCCCAAGTTATGCTCTAGGAATCTCCAACCTAGACTCTCCTTCCTCCTTATGGTAGGATTGGTTCCCTTTAAGACTGTCCATGCCTTTTCCTTAATATGCAGCCACCGAACTTTGACTCCTTGGAGCAGCTTCTCTTCTAGAAAAAAAAATGAGTGTTGCCACCAAAGGCATCCATTAAAAGGTCTACTAATTCTCAGTATTAGGTTTCACAAAAAATGTTTTAGTCTTGTTAAATATATAGTCTGTGATTAAGAAAAAAAAGTACTTTTCTATTTTATTAACATAAAATCTAATTTGTTTTTAAGAAAATGTCACCAATTTTTACAGCGATAAGATAATTATGCTAACATTTTCCCCTCTTTAATTCATTGTACATTAACTAAATGATGCAGTTAGCCACCTGGGCAGGGATTGTAAGGAAACTGGAGCACCCTAATATTTGAAATTGCAAATATGGACAACTGAAATGATAATTAATGAAAAAACAAATATAACCTTCATTTCATTTGATCTTTATCAACAAAATCAACTGGAAGACTAAGGTAACAATATGAATATATCAAGTTAAAAAAAAATCAGTGTAAAACTTTAGCTATCTCTATACCATACGGGTCTTACATAGGTTAACTGAAGAAATTTCCTTTTACTTCCACATACTTTTAATAGAATTGATCTCATCTATGTCAAAATATAGAAACATGGGTTCTATGTATCTGATGAACAGTCACTATACTACAATTCTATATTTCCAGGGTAGTATGAGTGTATATTAGGGTATACAGAACACTTAGGGATCCAATGGCAGGAGGTACTTCTTAAGTAGAAGTTATTTTTATTTTTCAATAAGGATGTTTTTACTTTAACTTGTCTCTTCATATTCAGAAATGAAAGCACAATTTATTTTTCTTGTGTGCATATCCGATTTATGTATTATGTAGTTTTTCCTGACCCAGGTGAACCATGAGTATGAAAAATGAAGAGAGGATTTGCAAATAAGGCAATATAGTAAAAAAGGTATTTATGTGATATTTAATAGTATCATATTTCCTCCCACTTAAAACTATATATCCTTGGGGCTTCCCTGGTGGCGCAGTGGTTGAGAGTCCGCCTGCCAATGCAGGGGACATGGGTTCGTGCCCCGGTCCGGGAGGATCCCACATGCCGCGGAGCGGCTGGGCCCGTGAGCCATGTCCAGAGCCTGTGCTCCGCAACGGGAGAGGCCACAACTGTGAGAGGCCCGCGTACAGGGAAAAAAAAAACAAAAAAAAAACTATATATCCTCAATGGTTTATATATTCTCTAAGAACTGAGTTAAAAATGCTCCTATAATTGAGGTGATATTCATTTTAAGGTTTTATTTGTAAAGAAACATTTTCTTTTCCTTCTTGTTATATAATCGTGGCACTCACATTTGAAGAATGTGAAGAGTCAGCTAGAAGACACAACTCTGTCATTACTTCATTACAGTCATCCCACCTTTCTTCTGTTCTTTTTTTTTTCTTCTTATAATTGCTTTTTGAAAAAAAAAGGGAATATATGAAACGGTCTTAATGTTAATTTACACTTGACAAATATTGTAATTGGTACAATTTAAAATTATTTCATACTCATATTTAAAGTACAGGAATTATACATTAACTTACTATTGACAGGTAGCTCTTAATTCCGTAAATACTAGAAAACCCAGAAATAATCAAAAATAAATCCTAAAGCTATTAAATATGCTAAATCAATGTGATGACAGCCCACAAGTTTGGTTTTTAATTTTTTTGGTCTGAATTACAAAAACAATTTTATTTTACTCATTTTTCATTGAAATAAAATTCAATTATCTAACTAGTTTATTTAAATTGTGTGGTCACTGAGACAGATGGCCATTTCTTCATTTAGTTATCTACTAAGTTGATATGTAACCAAACAGATTTAATCAGTTTAGTTAAATAGCTAGACAAATCAGTCAAAACTTCAGTTATTTATCAAGTGTCAGTAAATTTACAAATGAGTTATTTTATTTTGTAAAAAGTATTTTCTGTAAAGCTGTTTAATAGTCATATAAACAACCAGAGGAAAAACAAAATCCACTCAATAATAGTAAGAATGGAGTAAGATCCCACTAAAATAGAGGAATTAAAAAGAAAAAAAGATGTGACTATTGCCTTATAAGGTTTTCAAGACACTGTACAGTCTATTGTCTCTAAGGAAACTTTGGACAAAAACAACATAATTGTGACAAAATCACAAAAGTGATTTCTTTTTTTTCTGCAAGAAACTCCTAAACTTTTAACACTGTCCTATTAGGTCATTTAAGAAAAACTCCTGCGTGAAGCTACGTGTGTATTTATACACATGGATAGCGTTGTTAAGGTCTCCCAGGTATTTATTCACAAGTGCTCAGAAGAGATTGCTAACACAGTACTGCATAGTACAGCCATATATATATATATATATATTTTAAGGCCTTGGACTTCCAACTGGAGAGAGAGAAAATAGCTTTAAACTAACATTCATCCACATCACAATAGTACATTCTAGGTAATCAAAAAGAGAGAATTCCACAATTGTGGTTGTTTTTAAACTATGTTTTTAAGAAATATAAAATGATCCTTTATTCTTTTTCTAATAAGTTTTAAAACATGTTATTTAAGTTGGCTTACAATACTTTCACAAGCATTTTAGAGCCAAAAATATTTATCTTACGATTTACAAATTACACTACAGTAATTTGTAAGGTAAGTTTATCTGACTTTCAAATGTATAGAAATATCTTAAATACATTTATTTACATATTTTGACTTGAAAACTGTAAGAAAAATAAAGTATGAGTTTTAAGGCATATACTTATTTTTAGTTGTAGATGTTCAGAATGAAAGATAATTTTCCCTACAAATCTCTGGCAAACTCTAACATAATAATCATCAATACAAATAATTATTCTATCGGATTTTCAACCAGATCAGGTAAAATATGGTTCTTCCATATGTATTTTTGAGGAACGTGTTTTAAATCATTAAATGTATATACAGTTGAGTTTGTGTCTACTGGATGCCAGCTTAAGTACTCCGTTTAATCAATCATTTAATGCAGTTTTTTAAAAGCCAAAGGTTTACCCACAAATGACCAATGTGCAAAATCTGCTCAATTTTGAAAATTGGAGATTTTTGTCTCTAAGAATATAATGAAAATCATACTTTCAAGATTGAAATAGTAACAATGAAGTACAAATTATATATATTAAATCCTTAACAGTTTACTCATTACTGTTACAGAGGTGCTTTATCATGGTGAAAAAATAAAGACGTTAAATGGCCCTTTAATTGAATAGGAAAGGAAATATGCATTTCTCATGAGTATGCCATGCCTTCAGCTGACTAAGACATTGAGTTTGGCTAACGGGGGCACTGGAGGTCAGAGAGTGCGGCAACGAGATGCAGGGCTCTGATTTCCTCCGTTCCTCTATTTCCTCTCTTCCAGCTTTGTTTGGCAGGCCTGTGCTCCTCT
The DNA here is from genome assembly GCF_039906515.1 of Pseudorca crassidens. Classification (NCBI taxonomy): domain Eukaryota; kingdom Metazoa; phylum Chordata; class Mammalia; order Artiodactyla; family Delphinidae; genus Pseudorca; species Pseudorca crassidens. Next base: position 35,031,112 of record NC_090316.1, on the reverse strand, counting down.
ACCAAAGCCAGAACAGCTGTCTGGAGGCCATTCCCAGGGCTGCAGTAAGTGCTGAGCTCTCCTAACAGCTTCTTCCTTTTTGCCCCTCAGGACTGATGACGAACGCTTTCTCTCTATTTATATAGTTGCTGGGTTCTTCACTCTCCCTGGTTAGTTCTTCAGTCCTGCCCCAACTTTGTACACACTCCCTTAATTGAACTTTCTTTGATTATGCTTTGTGTGTGCATCTGTTTCTTGCCTCTGGACAGTGACTCATAAACTGTAGAATGCCCAAATTAGATAAACTTAAACTGGCAAAATAAAATGACTAATATTGTGCTCTGTCCATAAAATGATGTATTTTTAGAGTATACATGTAAGCTCAATTCATTTGATTGAGCTTGCTTTTCTTTTCCCAAAATACAGTTTTACAATCCATTCTGCACTAAATGTTTTTAAATGGTTTATTCAACTCCAAATTCAGAAGTATAAAGTTTTCTAAAGGCAAGCTAAAGTACATAACATTTTATTTACATACAATGGGATTAAATGTAAGGCAACTAGGTTTCAGACGCCCACTTTACCATTTACTCTCTATGTGACTTTGGCAAACCTTCATAAACTTTCTTCATCAAAGGATATTACTCTGTAAAATGGTGATAATAATATGTAACCTCATGGAGTATAGTGTGGATTAAGTAAGAAAGTTAATACAAATTACTTTATGTGTACCCAGTATCAATGTGTTATTTATTTTACTTTATTTCCATTAGTCATGAAATCCAAGGTTATTTTATAAGCAAAAAATATATACAACAATCAGTTAGATAACTATACATTATATTATAGCTATAAATGAATAATTAAAGACAAATACTTTTGTAATATGGAGATTTTATGTCAAATTTGAAGGCAAATCTGGCTCCAGTATTAAAATTTTCTTTTAGAAAAAGATACTTCTCAAATCATGAAACAGCCTGCTATTCATTTATTTATTTAGTAGTAGGTCATAGAATTTAAATGGACTTGACAAGTCATTTTTTTAGTAAATGTTTGTGTCTCCTAATTAGTTCTGTGTTGAAGTAAATTTTCTCCACCTCCCTTTCTTTCTTTCTCTCATATCTATTTGTTTTTACATGTGTATGTATGTATGTGTATATATATAATTTTATTTACTTAATCTCTATAAATTTTTTTAAGTAATTTATAAGTAATTGAGTAATTTTTTTTTAAGTAATTGAGAAAAGTATCAAGACTTCTAAATGATATCTCTATATCCAAACTTCTCTATTCCCTATATTGAAGCATGCTAAGAGGTAGCCCTCCAATGATTCTTTCAGACAGGATTTGTTTTACTAATAACAACAGTTTTACTTCTTATATTCCCTAATTCTTACACTAAATCCAATTCAAAAATGATCTGCTTACTTTCTGGAGGCATTTGGATTTTGACACATCCTTTAAATTATCATTGAATAATATCTGTACATAATATTTATAGTACTCTTAAACCAGCCATTGGGTCCATCTGAGGAAATCCAGAAATTAGATTATATTTTATCTCACTTCTAAACTAACCTAAAACTCAGAATCGTACTCAACCTCATTTATGACACTAGAAATAAAACCATTGGTTTTTTGAGGAGTTTCAACTCAGAGAGAAAACAAATTGTTTCTATTTTTCTTAATCCCACTTTTTCACCATGTTTTGTTAAATCCCCCCACCCCTTTTCCCTTAACAATATAACTCATAGATCTGACAATTTTAGGGTCCTTTTCCAGGAAATTCCAACTTTTCAGTAAATTCCAATTGAAACTTCTGATTTCAAATGCAAATCAAGCTCTACACTTCCCTTGTCCAAAGGTAGAGCTATGACTTCTGTGCTGGGAGAGCAGGCATGATTGTTGTTTCTACTCTGATATATATGTCTTGGGTCTCTGGATGTTCTACCTATAAATTTGTAAGAACTGGATGGGAATAGATCAGGCAGAGGGAGTGGCTAATACAAAGACCCAGAGGTAAGAGCCTACCTGATGGACACTGTAAACAGTTCAGGGGCAGTAGAGGCCCTTGAGGACATTTTGAATGCACTGGCATTTAATCTGAGACAGGAACCCATTGGAATTTTTGAGCAGAGAAATGAGGGCATCTGTTTTAAGTTATCAAAAGACACCGTAGCTTGTTTTTTGAGAATAATCTACATGCTCAGGGGTGGAGGAGCTGCAGAGCTGGGTCCAATGGTGATGATACAGATGATCTGCTCCCAAGAGGCTGGAGGCTGATAGAAGGACTAACCTGAGAGAGGAGTCCTGGGAGAAAATCAGACCATTCATGTGGGTGGGAGCTCCAAGATTTTAGAGGTGTGAATTGTTGCAGATGTGACACAAATACTCACATGAATGCCCAATCAGGGAAAGTATTACCAAAAAAAAAAAAAAAGGGTAAGAAAGAAAAAAAAAGATATATTAACTATCCTAGAGTGCAGTCTAATTGAAGACTTCAAAGCCTACATATTAGTGAGAACTAATGAGCTGGTGACTTATAATGGCTCACATATTAAAGTACACCTCATATTGAAATTAGCTAGATTATTTCATCATTAGACATGGTTACCAGCTAACGTTTCGGAAAATCAGATTATCAGTTAATAGGAATTACCTTTCTAGAATTACTTTCCTCTTTGCATTAATACTAACCCCGTCTCTTAAACTTTTTTTCCTATGATCTGTATCCTTGGGATATGCCAAGTGTTTTCCTGCTTTACCCAATTTAAGGCTGCTCTTCTCAGATCTGCGAATCTGGGTCATCTGGTCTCCCAGCAAGTACAATAAATAGTATAAAATTTGCCCCTTTAAGAAAACAATCCAACTTTCTTTCAATTAACTTGATTTCAGATTCACTTATTTTCTTAGCCTTACATCCACACAGTGCTTTCTGGTTTTTGAGTACAGGTTATTAATGAATTCAACATGTAGTATAGGGAAAAAGAAAGTACTGAATATGTTAGGGTGAATTAGGTTGAAACACAAATACAGTATGTAAAGGCACAACACCACAGCCATTTATTTTTTTCTTGCTTACATAACTTGCTTACATAAAAGTTCAGGGGGCAGCTCTTCTCTACGTGATCTTTCAGTGACCTAGACTTCACTTATATGAATCTTTGAGCACCTCATTACTGGATGCTTTCAAGAGGCAAAGTGGGAAGATAGCTTGGGCAGCCACTCTTCAATCTTAAACCCTTTGCCTGGGAGAAGCATGCATTACTTTTGCTCATAACCCCTTGAAAAGATTAGTCCCATAGCCACACCTAACTACAAAGTGGTATGAGATGTGGAGGTCTTAGATGGGCATCTACTTCCTGGCTACTATTCTGTTTAATAGAAAAGGTGAAAATAAAATTTGGTGGACCAGCTAATAATAGCCCATCCTCTGGCCCTGAAAAATCTGTGTCCACTTTTATTCTCACACTTAGAACACTTTCCCTCCCTTCCTTAGAGTTACAACCAAAAGTCTATCCAGTTACTTCATACATATCAAAGCCCAGGATTTCTCAGTGATGCACAATCTTCTGAACCTCATGCTGTTGCCACTTAATAACTAAAAATGAAAGTTATTTCGCACATTAGGCCTCCTGGCATGTTCACTAAGATAAACTCACAGAAGCAGGGGGCATAACTGGTATGCAGGTCTCCTAGTACCTACCGCATCCTGATTCAGTGCACAGGGACCCAGCAGGGACAGACATCAGGTCTGGGAGAGGGAGGAGGGACTTCTTAAGTTATGAGATTGGGGAAGCAGTAGACCTGCAGCCAGGGATTCAACAGCAAATACTTGTCTCTAGCCCAGTTTTGCCAGCTTATCATTCGTGGGAGGATGAGCATCATTGCACTTCCTGGAGTGACCGGAGCCTTTCTGTTACAGATGTTTGATCTACTTCCTCAGCATTCCTGTAACTGGGGAGCATAGCCCCTCTCATGGGGTGATTCTGGAGGCTGGAGTCCAAGCCTTGTGGTTGCAGTACATAGTACTTGGCTGACAGGTGAGCTAATTCACCACATTCGGACCCTACCAGAATTGATGGTTTTAAGTGCTCTGCTGTGGCCAGTTTTCATGCTTTGCACGAGACCACTCTGCAACTGGTTATTCCTTACTTCTCGAGATCAGGGATTCATTATACTAAGCATCCCATGATTACCTGTAGGAAGCATGAGGAAACTTACAGAACAGGCATACAGAGGACAGTTAAGAGCTATTATATTTTAAGCCTTTGTTTTGGTTTTGAGCTTCTGACAGATGTCACTTAAAAATTATATTTAATATGAGTAACATGATTCTGTAGGATATTTACACTCAAACCTATGGAAATCTTTTATAGGTAGAAACGCCACAATATTAAATCTTAAAGTAGCTTAATGCAAATGTAACTTTTCTAAAATAGTTGTTTTAGGATAAGACCAAAGAATTTTTTTGTTGTTGATATAAAATACAATGCCTATCCTTTTATACAATATAGGGCATTAAGTCAGTATGTACTTAAACTAACTTTATACTTTTTACACAATATTGAGTTATTCCTGACTTCGTGGAAAAATTTAAAAATTTATCTAAAGGTCTAATTATTGAATCCTCTGTTAAGGTTTCATCTTTTGTTTTTAGAATCACCTAATCATATACATATATGGTTTTGTGTCTTAATATTAGATAATATCTGATGTAGTTTGAGGGAACATACTTGATGGAGAAGGGAGACTGAGGAAGAATTATAATTTTGTTATGGTATTTAGGGTATGAACTACCTGTGAATTTCTTACCTGGGTCAGATCAGAGATAAGAATTTACCAGATGTAGAAGAAACTCATATTTTATAGATAATGGACTAGTGCCAGAGAAAGGAGAGTAAGGAGAAACAGCTACATATAATAAGAATACATGTACATGTGCAAGTTAGATAGTCTTACCAATAAAAACAGTCAAGTTACAAATTAATGTTTCCTGTTATATCTATAAAGGTATATGCTTAATGTAAATACGTCTTTAAATTTTTTTTATGTATAATAAAATGGAGGTTTTTTTCAATTGACTGAGAAAAGGATGATTTTCCGTATTTTTACTAAGAAGATTAGACACTTTTTCTTCTTTATTTGGATGAATTCTACTTTATATTTTTAAAATACACAATTATTAGTAAAAATCTACTCTATCATCTACCTTAGGAAGTTTCAAAAATACAATTTAAAAAAGTTCAAAGGTAATGGAAGGCTTGGTCTCTTTGGCAACTTACTCTATTGGTTTGATCAAATTGTTAATTTGGTAGCAGAGATCTGAAAGCCTGAGCTATTTTAACATGGTTTGGAAAATATTGATTGGACTAAGTTTGGAGCAGACCAATAGATTTTTATTCTATTAGTTACTCTATCAGATAATATCTAGTATAATTCAATTGTATGGATCAGATTGTATTATATAATTACTAAGATTCCATTCAACTTTAAATTTGTGTTTAAGGTTATTTGTTTTTCTTTCCATTTGCTATATAGTAGTGATGGATTTTCTCAAATTTTACTGATTTTATTGATTAGATATATTTTCCCTTATCATATGAGATTCGACAATAAAAGCAAAATGATCAGGGGATTTGAGAAATAAACCCCTGGGCACCTGAGGGATGTGACACAAAATTGGAGTGCAATGTACTCTTGGCCTTTAATTTTTATGAGATTGCCTCTGTTCGAGGGTTAAGTCTCTAAGATCTGGCACTGAGGAAGATTGGTGAGTTATTAAATATAATAGATCTTACAAAGGAAGAAACACTTCAGCTTCAGCTGTAGAAATATTTTAGATATAAGTTAGTTCCTAGGAATTTAATGAACATGCATTCTCTGATTTTTCTGATTTGATACTAATAAACTAGTTAAATTTAGTTTTAACATTTTATTAAGGCGCATCATAAGCTACATCATAAGTGCATTTGTTAGAGATTTCTTGCCAGTTTTGTTTGTTTGAATATTTAAAGGGCATCAACTGTGAAATTTCAGTTCCACCACTAATTAAGTTCTTACAGAAGACCTTGAAAGATGCCACGCAGGGGACACCTTAGAGTTTATTTTCCTAGGTATCCTTAAGGTAGATTTGGACTCTGTTCAATTGTTGCTTTTAATTAATTCTGAATCCTTTACTGACCTTCACTAGAAATATCTTAAGTCTTCCCTAAATGTTTGCTGTGCTGTCATTTAGATGTTTGAGTGTTTTAAGACATGCAAATAGAAATATCGAGTACAGAATTGATCACAATTGACCTGAGTCATGTTGCAGAGCTGCCAGTAAGACTGAGTATCCAAATTCTCCAATAATGCCCAGATTCAAGCCTGGAGGAAGTCTACTCTAGAACTGGTTAATCTAGGTTTTTTTTTTTTTTCTAAAGGAATGTAATGAAAAGACAGAGAGGCCAAGAGGTTAGCTAAAACAGGCAAAAGGTTAGCTAAAATAGGCTCCTGTAATCCAAACTTGATACGGAGGAGGAATACTAACATGACTTTAATAAATGGGAAGACGTTTAGAAGTCAAAAGATTAAAGCTCGTATTTACGTAAGTACATACTCATTCTGGGCACTGCAAAGGTAGAGGGGTTTGCTTTTGAACAGAGAAAAATTATAACAGACATAGGAGGGGAGTTTGGGTCCAGATATAGCTAAGTTTGTATGCTTCCTGGAAGAAAGGGACATGGGTCACTCTGATTAGAGTGTCATGGGTAGAGCCTCCCAAGTTTTCAGCCACACATTCATTCATTTCAACACGTAAGGGGTGGTTCTTACATGTCAGGCACTAGTCTAGGTGCTGGATACTCAGTAGTGAATAAAACAGACAAGAATCCCTGCATTTGAGTGGCCTACATTTCAGTGTAAGAGACAGAGAGAAGAGATGTTCTTGGAAAATAAGTATAATGATAATAAGCTAGATGGTGATAAGGGGCTACAAGGGAAAATAAGGCATGAAGGGGCTAGAGACAGTGGGATGGTGTGCGCGTGTGTGCATACGCATGCAAGAAATTTGAAAGAGTGTAGTGAGGGCTTCAAAAGAGGAAACCATATGTGTAAGGAGGCGAGGGAGTCACATTGGTTTTCTGAAGCAGAAAGACCAAACATTGAAGTAAAAGCAAGTGCATTTCCTAGGGACAGAAAGGAGGTCAGTGAAATTGGAGCAGAGGAAGCCAGGGGCATAATTAATGAGATGAGGCCAGAGTGGTATTGGGGTGGGGCTATCCCACCCCAATGGGAGTGGGATGTGGAGATCCCATAACCTTGTAGACTTTTAGGTTGACTTTTGATGAGCTCTGAGAGAGCTCAGAAGTCATTGTAGGGTTTTGAGCTGAAGGGTTTTGTTTTAATCGTGTCCACTATGCCTGCCAGGTTGAGAATATATGTCAGGCTGGCAGAAGCAGAAGGAGGGGACTGAGTTATGCGGTTACTGCAAGAATCTGCATAGAAACAACAGTGATTCTCCCCAGAGTGGTAGCAGCAGAGATGGGGAGAAGTGGTCAGAGATTAGACACACTTGAAGGAAGAATTCAGTTGTGGAGTAAAAGAGAAACTGATAGGAGGATATCTGAGGGAGAGGCAGCTTTGCCGATGAAGATCAAAACTTCATTTCTTGTTTCTTATTGTAGTGGCATGGCATACTAAGTTTAGGCCATTTCATACATATTTTAAAGGGTATTTGAGAAAAAGGAATTCTGGCTGTTTGATTCACTTTGTTTGGTTCCCCTCTTCTAAGAAGCAGAGTGATAATATGCAGTGTTTTCAATAAATGCTTAACAGAAATATAATTTACTTTTGTTGGTTCTAGGCAGGATGATTGGTTGATGACAAATAAAAAAGATTGGTTTTGTCATTTTCAAAGCTGTATTTAACAGTATGACAATAATTCATAGCATAAATAACGACCATGGCGGCAGAGCTTGGATAATGAACAGCAAGCAAAACATGAATGAGGCGAGATCACGCTGATGTTGATTTACTCCTTTAAAGCTCCTAATTCTGCAAGTTGCCTTGATTTAAATATTATTCTCTAAGATCTATTTTTCATTTAAAAAGTGATCAAGGATATTTGCCCAGAGTATCAGGTCCTATGAAGCAGCTGAGTTAGAAGTTATTTGGAAAAAGTTATCTGAATTACTATAAACATAAAGTCAGATGCATTCAAATATTTAAAATACCCCAAAAATGCTGATGTTCCTTTTGTTTGTATGACTAAATTGTATCTGTTCTGTATTTTTCATATAATAAAACCTTTTCCTAAATGGAGATGGCTTACATAAATTGAACTTTTAAAGAACAAATTTTATTCTATTTCTGTTATGTTCTATGACCTAAGCTTATTCTTCAATCAAGCAAATCAAGTATAGGATCTGAAAAAATGAAATTTAGGATTATCTTAGAATTGCCAGTTTCTTCATTATATAACCTCTTCCACAAACTCTCAGGATTCTTTCAGGATAAAAAAATATATTTTCACATCATCATCACTACAGTTACTTCTGAAATTTATCTAATTGAAAAAATAATGATTCTAGGGCCAAGTCCAGGATAATGGCAATTTCACAGCCCATATTTTTAAAAGTGCCCCGTTTCTCTCAGGCCATCTTGTAAAAGACAACAATTATAATTTTATATGTATAGAAGGAATTAGTAAGTCACACGAAATAGGAAACTTTGCAAAGGGACTGTAAATATGATCTATGCTATGTCAGTATGATCATAAAGAACCTAGTAGTCACTAGGTAGTAAGCAACTTAGGATTCTTTTATAGCTCCTGCAGGAAACCTTGGAGTTTCATTGTTATTAGATGGTCTAGTTGCCAAAATCCTTTAGGAAAAAAAAAAAAAAGAAAAGGAAAAGAAAAATTATCAACCTATCTATCTATCTATATACATATATATATGTATATATATGTTAAAAATGCATTAATAAAAGACATTTATAATTGTCCACTATATGCTAGACTCTGGGTCACAAATTTTTTATGCATATAATCCTCCTCCTTTATTGCATATAATTCTCAGAACTACTTGCACTTAATACTCATGAAACCCCTTTTTGTTAGTATGCTTATTTCCCTTTATAGAAGAAGAAATTGAAGCTCTGGAGGTTAAATTACTTACCCAAGATTACAAGATTAGGAAACAGCGGAACCAGGATTTTCACCTCACGGTTGTAAATGTAGACTCTTGAGAAAGATTCTTTGTGTTAACGTTCTCTTTCCGCTTTTTGTGTTTGAAGGCAAGGAACTTAAAATCTCTGAGACCAGATTTCCTTATCTGTAACGGTAAGTAAGTATATTGTATTTACCTCATAGGGTTGCTCTGAGGATCAAATAGGATAATGTATGTAAAACACTGAGCATATGCCTGACAATTAGAAAATGCCCACCAGAATTGTATCATTCTCATAAGTTTTTATTCCTTACCTTTCACTGGCCCTGCAGGATCTCTACGCCTCACTAACAATATTAATCAAGGTCATTAATAATGAACTCTGTTTCTCTTTAATGTATTAGTCCAAATGACATTCAATAGCCACCTTCCATACGTTTCTTGTCACTCTAAATCCCAAAGATTTTCTTCAACTCCAGAGGGCCGGTAACTACTGCTCTCTTAGTAGTTTAGAGAGCACCTGATTATCTCAGACCTTAAACAGAGTCAAGTCTGGAAGGTCAGCTTGCAGACATCATCTTTAACCATGCCCTTTTCATAGCTGTGACTTCTTCTTAAACATTTGTGTAATACTGTATTAAGGTGATCAACATCTTCCAGCTTTCTTGGTGCTTTCTCCATTTTAGAACAGAAACTCCTTTGTCCAGTAAGCCCCTCTGATACTGGGAAACCAGGAAAACTACATCATATAGTTTATATTATATAGTTTATATTTAATTAATATATTAATATTCCCAAGTAGTTGAAGGGCATGTGCTGGGAACTATCAAATTTATCATTGGAGAGTAATCTTCGACTCCTCTGAAATCTTGGAATAGTTTTTGAAACTACTGTTTTAGTCTGATTTCTCCAGAGAATCAGAACAAATAGGATATATAAAGGCACTTAAGAGGAGATTTACTATAGGGATTGGCTCATATGATTATGAAACTGAGAAAGCCCACAATCTGCCATCCTTAAGCTGTAGAACCAGGAAAGTCAGTGGTGTAATTCAGTCTGAGTCTGAAGGCCTGAGAACTGGGGAGCTGACGCTGTAAGTCCCAGGCTGATTCTGAAAGTGTGAGAGCCAAGAGGGCGGGAGGTGAATGTCTTAGCTCAAGCAGAGAGTGCAAATTCGCCCTTCTGCTCCCTTTTTGTTCTAGTTAGAACAAATTATTTTTATTCTAGTCAGACCCTCAACAGATTGGGTGATGCCCACCTCATTGGTGGGGGCAATTTTCTTTACTCCATCTACTAATTCAGATACTAATCTCTTCTGGAGCCAACCTCACAGACAAACTCAGAAACAATAATTTTTTACCTGCTATCTGGGCATCTCTTAGCCCAGTCGAGTTGACATAGAAACGTACAGATCACGACTACCCTTCTGTTTTACCCTTGGTGTAGTCGTGCCCTCTAATAGCAGTCAATCCAAATGGTGCCCAAGTTTAAGACAGAGGAGAGCTTCTGGTCTAAATCCAAATAAGAGCTGATAAGACCAGCGTTTGAGATGGCCTAGATAGCCATATAAAGTTGCACATTGAATCACATATTCAACTTTTTATATTCTTTTCTGTTTTGTAGGTATATAACTGTTTTTAGTGTAATTTTGTGGTAGAAGGAAGAAAATAAGTAAATATCTCATATTATTTTAAGATAAATTATTTTATGTAAATAGTCCAAAATTTTACGATGGAAAATTTCATTTGTAGGGGATTATCCACAATGAATATATGTCCATGATTGAGGGAAAAAATATATGTATGACTATATATATGAATTGATCAAAATATATGTATAAATATTTCCCTTTGCTGACTCAAGCAAAATCCAAGTTCTGTAAAACTAGATATGTATGTAATTATATTATACATATCTATGCATATAAAAATTTTATTATCTATTTATTTTTTAATGACATTATTGAGTCTTCTCACCCGTTTGTCCTTAGACTATGTGTGTATGCATGCATGTGTATGTGAAGACAAAAAAATTAAAAAATAATAGCAGAAATCTTATACAGAAAGACTTCCGATGAAACTTCTCAGTTTTAAATATAATTACAGGCATTCATGAGTGATCAGGAAAAAAACAGGTAATTCTTAAATTTAAACTGGTATAATAGCTTTAAATGTAATTTTACTCTTACAAAACGTGACATAGATATTTATCCCAGAAATATCAATCTGTTAGTGCTATAAGACGGTGCCACTGATGACAATATTATTTCCCCTCTGGACCTACGGTGTTTATTGTTGGAGTCACCATTCACACTGACTTGACCATATTCAAAAATATTTGTAAAATCTTATTTACTCAGCCGTAGACATGGCTATCAAATTGCTGAGGCTTCAAGGACACCCCGAACTGATAACTTACTTCAATAGGAGAGTTCTTTACCTACACTGGTATGGTTTATTTCCATCAAAAGAACATTCATCATAGGATCAAACTTTTGTCTGAAATTATTCTTGGAAAAATATTCAAATATTCTTGAACAAGCTATGGATCAGCCAATTTTAAAATCTATATTATATTTTGATAAAGTTTACGGAAATTTTAAATATTGTAGAAAATACCTCACATTATGAAAATGGAATAAAATAAAATAAAAAAATATGGATTTGACACCTCTTTATATTTTAACTCAGAGCCTAAATTAAAGATACAGGTTTCTAAGGCAAGTATAGTTCAATTTAGAAATAATTCACGTTACATACTTGAATTTTTATTACATAAAAGATGCGGGTTTTTTTTTTTTTTTCCCTTTTTGGTAGAGAAATAAGCACAGAAAACAACAAAATTCCACACTGTTTTTAGCTGATTTCCAGCAGGGTAAATAAGAAAACTGCTTTTATCTATAAAAAGTTGACCTAAAAAGACCAAGTTTTTCTCTGGGAATTTTGAACAGAACCCAACAAAATAGAAATAGAATAAAATATACACTTTCTATGTGAATGAACTAGAGCAACAAGTTCTCCAACCATCCCTTTACACATGCATTAAAACAGAATTTAACATGGTTATCTCCACACATCGGTGTCAGTAACTTGGTAATATCCTTGTACATAGAGGAAACAGATGTTGAGTAATGGCCAGTTTTGTTCTTATATTTGTATTCATTCTTATTATAAAACAGTTCAACTGGTTTTACGAAGGTATTATCTGAACAAACTCTTCAATAATTAATCTTATATGTTTGGCTCATCCTAGGAACCAAAGTTATTTAAGTCATTTCAGAATTTCCAGGGTCTAGAGACTTCTGTAAGGCTCTGTTAGACCTCAGAAAAATGTTGGCCTTTATAACCCCTATAAGGAAAATTGTAGACCTGCAATAAATTATGAGCTGGTCGTGGTAACAAAAGGCAGAACTTTATCTTAATAAGGAAAAAAGATTATAATAAGTTCGTACATTCCCTTGAAATGGAACTTCCTCTAATATTACATGCACCTCTCCTCTTTTCAATCTACACTCCCTCATCTTACCAACTACTCCTATGGTTTGAACAATTTGCCTTACCTATGACTTCCAAATGTTATTTCCAGTTTTATCTTCTAAACTCTAAAATTTACAATTTTTTTTCACAAACAGGATAGAAAATGTGAAACTTATTGTATACCTCTTTCCTAGAAATGTGTTCTTTCTACTCCGTTCCAGATATAGGTTAAGACAATTGATAAAACATACCCTGCCTTCTAGGATAGCATCAGATGATCACCTAGGACATCCCTTACACCTGACTCTTACATTTAATGTATCACAAATTTCTGTCAATTTTCACTTTTTCTTGAGTAATTGCCTATTTTAACTTCTTAATGCCTTAATTCAGAACATTTGTAATTTGGGTCTGAATTACCACAAAAACCTCAAAGTTGGCAACTATACATATTTCAGTTATTTATTGATGTGTTAACAAACAAGAAAAAAAAGACAAAAAAAATTATCCAAAAATTTAGAGTCATCCAACAACAACCATTTTATCTCACCATTTTGTAGATTAGGAATTTGGGAAATTCTGCTCCTGTGGCTTCATCTGGTATTAATTGGTGGTATTGGATTAGATATTGAGTTATTCTGGAGAGTCCAGGATTGCTTTACTCATATGCCTGACATTTGGGACAGTTGAAAGAATGGGCTCATCTTGTCCACGCTCCCTCTTTAAGGCCATGTCAGGGAATCCTCATGTGGTCTCACTAGCAGAATGGACTTCTGACTTGACAACTCCAAATCCTCCAAGAGAGCAAGGAGGAGCAAATCCTCCAGCCTTCTTAAAGACAAGACTCAGAACTGCCACACCGTCACAGCATCTGCCACACTATTTTGGTCAAAGTAGTTATAGGCCAGCTCAGCTTCTGGTGGAGGGGAATAGACCCCATACTCACAATGGGGAAAATGTCAAAAATGGGCAGCCATCTTCGGCCAGCAGTCTACCCTGTGACCATAGAGAATCTATGGCCATCTTTAATCTAACATGTCGGATATAGCTTACATTTCTCCAATTTTTTACTTTTCTACAGAAATTCCATCAGAATTGTCTTCTTAAAATACAAGAGGAGTATTCCATTACTGAAAACCCTTCATTACCATCCTAAGCCCCCCTTCTTAGCATAAGTATTTGCTTTTCTCCTTAATTTGTCAATACATTTTATTATGTGTCATATGTTTTGGGTCCTATTGCAAACTTTCTGATTTAACTAGATAATAAATGACAGTCTGCTTTAATATTCTCTTCAGAAGGAAAAGCTTATATCTCATTATTAGTTTTACTAAGGTCATATGTATCAGGTAGGATGCTTTCCATTGTAAGGCATAGAAAACTCCAATCAACTACCTCAAACAATAAGGAATATTTTTCAGCTCACCAAATAAGGACCACTAAGCAGTGTGGTTTGAGGAGTACTTTAGTTTAGTGAGACCATGTCCTTAACAGCCCAGGTTCCTGCTCTCCTCCTGTTCTTCCATTAGCAGCATATTGGTTGATATGTGACAACTTGTTTGTAGCACTTTTCTTCTTGTGTGTGTGTGGTTTTGTTGTTGTTTTGTTAAAATTGCACTGAATACCTATGCCTAAAAAACCCAAAACCCAAAAAAACCCCACAACTCTAAAGAGGTAGGAGACCTAAATGACTGGCTTATCCAAATGAGGACAAACCTCTGAATCTCAGCGAGAGAGGAAAGCAAATGAAAGAGCATATGTTCTGCCAGCATGGAAGGAAAACTGAATCACTATTGGGGTCCTCTCAGCCATGACTTCTAAAGACACAATTCAGAGAAAATGAGGGCTTAATAATTATCAACTTAAAGCTGACATAATTAAACTGACAAACCTTAATCACATTCAAAATTTTAACATTTCTCATTTTTACAAATTATCTCTGATTTACAGGACGTTATAAACCAAAGATGTCTAGAACCTAACCATATGCCTTCTAATCTCTCCTTTTATCCAAACTAAGTTAATTATAACATGCTGTAGGAAATTCCTCAGCCCCAGTCTATCTGCTCTTCCTTTCCTCATTTCCCAAAGGGAGATGAACCTAATAATACTTTTTAAAAATCTCATGTGAAGAGCTGCATCAGGCGACTCAGTCTGTCCTTACAAGTTAGTGGATGCCTTTTCCATTCCTATTAAATTCTATTCTTGTTTCAAGTCCCAGTTCAAACACTGACTCCCCTTAAAATGTTCTCTAAAGGACCAGTTAGAATTAATCCTTCCCTCAGGGCTAAGTGAACCCTTCTTTACTACTCCTTCAAAAGAACAGCACAGTGCATGCTTTGGAGTGAAAAGATACTCATTCAAATCCTGGATCTGCCATTTTACCAGTTGTGTTACCCTAAACAAGTCAAGTAACCTCCCTCAGCTACTTATTTCTTATTTTTTAAATGCTGAAATCAGAACTCACAAGAATATTATTACGAATCATAAAATGATATTAAAATGCAAATTATTTCTATAATTACATGAACCTTTATTACTTTTAATAGAGAAATCATCATGCTGAACAGTTAAATACCTTGGGTAACAATTTCCTTGGATACTTTGATGAAACTAAGGACCTCCTCCTTCTTATAACAATGAACGTAAACTAATATATTTTCATGTTTCATGACCTTGGAAATGCAAAACCTGACTCACAAATGAGTGTTGCTTCAAATATACTCGGAACTTTCATACTTACTTTTCTTCAGATGAAGGTAGAATTGTGTCAAATGCCAGAATTCTTCATGACTATTTTGAACTAAATTAATGTCAGAATGTTTCCTTTTTCCTATATCCTTATTGCTAAAGTCAATTTGGTTAGAGGCTGCATTATGAATGCTGTCTATATTAGCAAGGAAGGTATTACGAATCTACGTTTCAATTCTAAAGTCATCTAAAGGAAATATTTTAAAGTGCTTTTTGTTTTCAGGTATCTGGAGATTTCTGTTCACAGAGAAATTGACAAGACTTTGTAGTTATCAATTCCGTCTTGAAGAAGTGCTTTTTCCAGCTTTGCAAAGTTTGCATAATTGAGTTCTGTAGCTCCTCTTCCAGAGTGGCACCATGGAAAAGACTAGATAGTTCTTTCAACAGCATCTGTAATGGTGACCTCGGGGTCTTAAAAATGTAAAGCTGGATCTCATAAATGTGGCCAAAAAGATCCAAGACAGAGAAACGCTAAAAGAAATCCTTCTTCCTGAATTATTCTGAAATTAAACCATCTTTTTTTTCACAAAATAAGTAATATTTATCCCCAAAGATAAGTTTTAAGACATGTTCTATTTTGTAAAATACATTGACCATCTGCATACTAGGCAAGAGCATTCATTATATGTTGTCCTTCAGTTTTCTTAGGGATTTCTTTAATCAAGACTTTCTCATGACCCTGATTGTGAAGTTGAGATTTCACAACTGTAGGAAAAACACATTTTGGTCTCACTAGCAGAGGCAATGATGCCAATGGATATTCACACAGAAAGAATGAGTCACAAAGCCGTCTGCAGTTGTACCCTTCATTCACGTAGCAACATTAGATGTAATACACAATGCCACAAGTTTGTCATCTGAGTTCAGAGTGAGGAGACTTTCCTTCCAATCAAAGTTTTACTCAAGAAAGAAATGATTCATGACTTTGAATTTATTGGCTGCCTTTCTTGCTTCCACAAGGGCATCACAAGATAGAAATTCTCCTTTAATATTCAGCATATCCTTAGATGGAGGCTTAGAAACTGGGGTACTGAGAAGTACCAATACTTTTGTGCAGGTACCTACTGAGAAGAAGTGGCACAGCTGAGACATCTACCACGACCTACTTCAAAATATTGAAGAAAGACCAGTGATTCAGAAGTGATGACATCATTTGGCAGAGATACTACTTCCATTTCCTACCCTACTTAAATTACAAAATAGCTAAGTCACTTCCAGGATATATAAATTTGCCATGCTCTCTCCAATATCAAGTGACTTCTTTTGGTTTGCCATCCAACCAGTGACCCTGAAGGATAATTCACATGAAACCTTTTGGGTAAAATTCCAACTTCTTCAAATGGGGCCATTTTCTTCCAGAAAAGTTACTTTTTCTGTTAGCTTTTAGCTTCATGCCTGCCCCCACCAAACAGTACCATAGCTTGTGGTTCCAAGTAAATATGGAAAAAATAAGTATGATTTCTGGTGCTTTTCTTCTACATTTTCCAATATATACATAAAGACATGCCATAGTTATAATGTCTGGTCAGTACATTTTTCTTCAAATTTTTCAAGTGGACACTTAACAGATACTGCTATAAAAATGACTACCACTCACATGATTGTAAACAGTGTCAAAAGTTATTCTATAGTCTGGAGTGAAATAAAACATTTATAATATTATGTGTTTGTTTTCAGAGGAGTAGGAAAGAAACTGGAGAGAAAAAAAAAAAACCCACACCTGGTAATTCATGGACCCCATGAATTATATTCCCAGATTCTGTAAGTACAAGATTTGAAATCTGGTTTATTACTCACTGGCTGTGTTCACTTAAGCAAGTTACTTAAAGTTACCAAGCCAGTTTCCTCAAATATAGAATGAGCATAATTATATCTATCTCATTCTCACAAAAATGAAAGGATATAATTAGGTAGAGTGCTTAGCAAATATCCGGTAAAGAGGTACACTATAAAAAACCATTTTCTTCTTTCTGTCTTTCCTTATACATCAACTTACATTTTCCTCTACATTCCCCATTGTTTGAAGTCAGGTCTTTCCTACAAAAACTGGCAAAGCTCAGCATTTAAATATTTTAGATTCTAGGATAGTTTCTGGATTGTAAGCAAGTTGTCACAGTACTGTAATGCCCTTGTGCTTAATAGCACCATTTATTCTTCTGAGATCTCGATCTATTGCTGGTCCATGATCTTCCAAATCCTTCATGCTTTGGTTGAACCTATGCTACATTCTATACTTCTGACTCAGTATTCAGGGTCCTGGGCTCTAGTCTCTAACCTGACTTTGTTCACAGCTCTACCTAAGTCTTTCTCTGGAAGAGTACCCAGTGATATTCCACTGAATAGGAACATTTCCATAGGATCCAATTATTTAATGCACTATGTTTCTTCTATCTTGTTCCCAAACTCTTTTTCGATATTTTATCATATGGTCAATTAAAAATTTTAAAAGCCAATTGTTGTTTTCAAATTATTATTTCAGCATTTATTCTCCTTTCTGTTTTATTCCATCTGCCTATGTCATAATGAATAACTTATTTATCCAAGAAGATTGATCCATTTACCAGTATATCTGCCCCAATAGTTGGATATAAACTGGAAAGAAAAAAGAATTGTATCTGCTAGTCTATGGAGAAAGGGTGCCAGCATGTTCTCTTTCTGCATCACACTGCTGCCTAGACTTCAGTGGCTACTCATGGTCTGCCTGGTTACATCCACTCTGACTTGCGGAAACACTTCCCTTCCTTTAACAGGAGACATAAGACTAACTGAACATTTCTCTAGTTGCTTCTCACTTTGCTTTAAGCAAAGTGAACAAATAATATTACAGACAAAGAATTGAGGATAGGGGAAAAAAGAAAGAAACAGAAGGTACTATTTGGCTGAATTACATGTCTTGGTGCTATCAGGGCCCCAGGATTTGTGTGATGTCAAAAGGGGAAGTATTTGGATTTTCAGTGAATAATTGTGTCCTGACCTCTTAATTCCAAAAATTCAAGAAAAAGAATATTGTTCAATCCCGATACATAGGGATGCTATGGCGTTCTACTGTAATACCACTGCCCTCAACCTTCCAGAATCAAAGCATGCATCCCTCTGGATGCTGGGACCATTGACGATTGTACCACGGCGTTGCCTCTTCTGGTGACCGTTCACTGATGAAGGGATTTCCTGGCTGAAGATGATATCCCTTTTTCTGTGATCATCTGCGTCCTGTTACAGGATGTTGTGAAGTGTAGAGATCCAGCTACCAGGCTGTAACCAGGGACAATTTTATAAGCCATCCTAGCTCCAGAACTACCTAAGTGATCAACTGAGGGATTTGTCGTCACCGTCCAGCAACCGGGCATCTCCCTAGTAATCCTGCTTTCTGTTCTTTGCCTGGGAGTTCATCCTAAGATCACTCCCTATTAAACTTCCAGCACAGAAATCTCCATCTCAGAGTCTGTTTCCCGGGGCAACTGACCTGCAACAATATGTGTATGACATTTCATAGAAATGTAATGAAGTTTCCTACATGGTTGTGTCATATGAAGCTTTTCAGGGGCTTATATTGGATAAACAGTAATAGCCAGGGTTATTGCGATGCCAAAATAACTGTGATCCAAAAAAGCATTTGGTAGAAATTAAGGTAAGATGTAAAACAAGAGGTGATGTTTCATTGTTCTGTTTATTGGACCCTAATAGGAGATAAATATATCAGAATTAGATAACAAGTTCATGATATGACTCCGTAGAACTAAGCAACAGTATTTTATTCTTTGAACTTGTATGATGTTCTCTAGTTCATTACAGGACGATTAAATTTGAAGGTAAGAGGGAATAAATGAGATGATCAAAGATAAATCTTGGACATAAAAGGAAGAGACTCTGAGGAGATCTCCAAGAGTAAATGCCATGTTCTGTTCACTTTTGAGTTAACAGCACAGTATTGTGATGGGCCATAGTAAAAGCTAAACGGATATTTACTAAACCAGAATAAAGCAGGCCCTGCTCTCTCTCTGTCACTCTAATCTTGCTTAGCATTCTGGTTGTACTTATTTATCTGGGTTTTGGGAAATCACTCTTTGATTAAACAGGTACTATTTTCTGCTGCACATGACTGCCAAGGGGCCCTTAGACACATAAAAGGCTCTAACATTTAGAGTGGCCCCTCTAGCAATGTAAACTCTGGTGAGAGTGAGTGGTTGAAAACCCTGACTGCCAGTCTCCCGGCCAGTGTCACTGCCATGGAAAGGAGGGCATATGACCCTGCAGGTTTTAGTGCTTACTTGCTATTATCTCCTGTCTTGAAGGTTCATAAAATAGGACTAAGAACACCTCCATCCCTATTACATCCAATTAAGGTTCCTATTTGATGAAGTACAATTTGTATTGTAAATAGACTGTAAAGTAGAGCAAAATAGGCAGGAAATCATTAAAAATTAGATGCAGTAACTAAGTCAAGTATTTGAGGGAAATTATCTTAGGGAAAAATGAACTGATATTTCACGTTTTTAAAAAGGCAATTGTAAGTTACACAAAATAGCTTGATGAATTTAACATTCCTTCTGGATTGGATATATTTTTATAAGAAATAAACATCCTGTGCCTGGACATATTTTAAAGTAATACTTTAATTTTGATTCATGATAGACATCAGTATGCTTTAAACAGCACATGGACAAGGGTAACTCGACTTCAAAGAGAAGAAATTTAAGTCTCATTTGCACTTGAGAGGAGGCACATGAAGGACTGCAGTCAATACAGAGGAGTTCATTGTACTTCTGTGTTAAGTATTTGATACTCTCTTGAAAGTTTAGTCACATCCTTCATTTGCATGAAGAATTTTTCTTAAATGTCAGAAGTGAGATATGACAATAAGTATTCTCTTTGATTAACATGTCCAAAATTTTGCTTGACTTTAAATGAAGATAAGCAATAGTAACTCACTTCAAAAATGTGAATGTGGTCTTTATAAACTGAAACAAAAAATCCATACTGACAGTTAAGATCAGAGTGCCTTACCTTGTACATAGAGATACAGCGCTAAAATATATATTTTGCCATCTTTCCGACATTTTCTTATACTGCCATTATTGAAATTCATTATTCAAAGTAGAGTGTTGCCTTTTTAAAAAATGTCTTTGTACTTCAGTGAATTCATGAGCCATCTTTGTCTAAGATATAATGTAAGAGACGATTTTCTGGTAGTAATAAAATTTAAATAATATTTATTTTGTAGAAAGCTATTACATAATTGAAGCATTCTTATAAATGTCATAAAGCATCAAATGCCTAGTGACACATTCACACACATATCTGAGTTGTTTCATGTGTGAATGTGTATACACCCACATATGTATAATTACTTTGTAACTATCGACAGCCCCAATGGTTTTTAGTGGAGTAGGTCATTATATCGAGAGACTGTTCATATTCACATGTTTGATAAGAATTCCTAAGACATGTAAACATATGTACAGTTAATATAGAAAACTGTCCTCACTGTTATAGAATATTTCGTGACTATATAAGAATATGCCTATACCCAAGAAATATAAACTAAACTGGGTATGTATAAATATATTCAATATGATCTTAAATTTGCTTAATAATTGAAAATTCATATTTATACTCCAGTATGCATAGCTCTATTTCATCCTTAAATGCATGGTATCACCTCATGTTTCTTACACGCTTAACCCAGTTTGAGTGAATTGGCAATTCACCGGTTAGTTATTATCTAGTCATTAAAAAGGATTCTTTCCTTAGCTTTGTGTTGGGACATAGTTATTGACTGTTCCTAAGAGCAGCTTAAGAAGTGATCAGATGACCCAGCAATCCCACTCCTGGGCATATACCCCGAAAAAAGCATAATTCAAAAAGACACATGCACTCCAATGTTCACTGCAGCACTATTTACAATAGCCAGATCATGGAAGCAACCTAAATGGCCATCAAAAGACGAATGGATAAAGAAGATGTGGCACATATATACAATGGAATAGTACTCAGCCATAAAAAGGAATGAAATTGGGTCATTTGTAGAGACGTGGATGGACCTAGAGACTGTCATACAGAGTGAAGTAAGTCAGAAAGACAAAAACAAATACCGTATATTATCGCATATATGTGTAACCTAGAAAATGGTACAGATGAACCTGTTTGCAGCGCAGAAATAGGGACACAGATGTAGAGAACAAGCGTATGGACACCGAGGGGGGAAAGCGGCAGGGGGGTGGGATGAATTGGAAGATTGGGATTGACATATATACACTAATATGTATAAAACAGATAACTAATAAGAACCTGCTGTATAAAAAATAAAATAAAATTCAAAAAAAAAAAAGCAGTGATCAGAGGGAAAGAAAATGCTGACCATCATCCTCCACATCTGTCTCCACAGATTAAGTTCTGAATTGCTTCCACTTCAAACATGTATAGAAGAGTCAAGCGACACCGGACTATGTGTAAGTCCTGTGCCGTTTGTTCTAGTAGTTATACTGTACCAACTCCCCCAGATGAATGGTAAAGCATATCTCCCTAGCTTCTCTCTCTGCTCCAAGTATAAATGATATACATTCTTGAATCTCTTTCATTTTCTTAATGATAGGCTAATTAGGTTCAGTGATAATCTCATTAAAAAATGACTTTAAGTCCCACTGGGAATGCTATAGCTCTTTAAAGACTGTGAAGAAAGTAAAAATACTATTTCAATTAATACGAAAGGTATATGTTATTTAAGTCTAACGATAGGTGTTCTTTCATCTTGTCACTTCAGCAACAGCATGACCTGAATTAACCCCTACTAAGCACCCTCCTTCTCCTCAGGTAATCAATCATCCATTTCCTCTTTGTTGTTAAATTACTACTCATCTTACAAGTCTCTTTTCAAATACCACCTCCTTTGCTCAATTTCTTATCCATGCAGTGCTGTCACCTAAAACTTTACCATATCTCTATATTTAAAGTGTGAGCAGAGGAAGAGTAGTAGTACCCGTCCCCAAAACAAGGTTAAAAAATAACATGGATAGGGTGAGAATTGGAGGTACATAGTGTTAAAAATGCTCAGGTTGAAAAGATAACGCTAAAAAGAGAAGCACAAAAAGGCACAGAGAGGTCAACCATACAAGAACCTGTGGTGGGGATCAGGCAAGGCTCTGGTTTCCTACTTTAGTGATAAATAGCCTAGTGGCACTTTTATCAGTTTTACACAGCGGATTCCACACAAGACTACAGGTGAAGAAAAGCTCCCTTGAACTAAAGCAAAGCAAAACAAAAGTTTGTGAAATGGTCACATAGTTAAGAGCATTGTAAAATCAGTCATTAAGATTGGGGATGCTACACTGCACCATCTTCATTAACTTGCTATTTGATTTTGTGCTTTAACCATATATACTGAGGAATTTGAAATAGACTGGACTTTAGATGTCTTACACTCGTAATTTTGATTATATGAGATTCAGCATAACAGCGGTTAGTTGTACAGGCTCTGGAGAGAGTATACTTGAATAAATAGCTTGGTTTTAAGACTTACTGGCTGTGTGACTTTGCAAAATTTACTTAACCTTTCTGTGTCTCACTTTCTTCTACAGTAAAATGCTGACAATAAAATGACCCAACTTATAGGCTTATTGTGAGAATTAAATGAATATTTTAAAAAAGATTTGGAATATACCGACATGGTAGGTGATATATGTTTGCTGTTAATCATAGCCATATAATTAAAAAATTCAGTAGAAAGGCAGTATAAACTCCAATGCCTAGGGTTAGAAGAGTGAAGGGAGCTTGTTACTACTTCTGTGGATCCCCTCACACTGGAGATCACAGTGATACCCTCACATCTAGACTTGAGGATAGAAGCTCAGCATTAGAGGGAATCTATAAAATCTAGTACAAATTGAGCCAATCCTGGTGCCTTACAACTGTTCCCACCAAGTTCATGCAGACATGCAACTGCAAGTTTGAGCATAGACTGGGAGAATTAAATTACAATTTCCCAAGGGACTGAAATACATTTATGGATACTTTCTCAAACTAGATGGACCATGAAAGGCAAAATTGTGAAATAATTTTGTTTTTCTTCCCACCACCCTTTCTCAAGCCTACCATATTGGATTTCTTGTCTCTGGTGTTGGAGAAAATATGGGGCAGAAGGCAAAGCTTTCCAGTCACTCTCAATCACATTTTCAGAAATTAACAATCTAGCCCAGTGTAAATGAAATATGCATCACTGTTCCAATTAAAAAGTCTCTACTTCCTCAGAGCTCCCTGACAAATCAATGTTCAGAAATCAGCAGTGGAAAAAGAGGTTCCAATTTCTTCCTCTTTTCTTCTTCCACATCAATCCTACTTCCTCTATCCAGGGTCGGGCAGCACAATTTGGGGCAAGGGCATCAAAATGTATCGTTTGAATGCTGCCCTTATCGTCTGATGTTGAAATTCCCTGATTGGTTGATATCCAAATACTGGCTCCTTCTTTTATGGGATGTTTTCTCGATTCTTCAGAGGTGCACCCTTGTGTAATAAAGTATTTGGCTGGCATTTGTTCCAGGTTCCTAGGAGGTAAACTCTAAACCTCTGGAATCTAAGCCCAAGTGATTAGAATGTCTGTTTTTCACAGTGGGCCCCTCAGACCACAATTGATAATTTATGCTGATGAGGTGATCCATGGTGAGCCCCTCTGGCCATGCCAGAAAGACCACCCATGTGATTAGAGGGTTGGGGCTATGAGTCAAGCGATACCAGCCTGACCTCTCAGGAGGGGACAAAGGTTGGAGATTGAGTTCAATGACAGGGCCCGCATGACTCAATCAATCACTCCTATGCAATGAAGCCTCAGGAGAGTTCTTGACACTGAAGCTTGAGGGCACTTCCCTGACTGGCAGTACTCTTTTGAGTATTGTCAAACGTTCAGGCTGGGAAGCTCACACATTCCTGAAGCTGACAGAAGCTTCCTAGAACCCTCCCACACCTCCCTTTATGAGTCTTTCTCTCTGGCTGATTCCAATTTGCATCCTTTTGCTCTAATAAAACTGTAATCACATACTGCTTTTCTGAGTTCCGTGAGTCATTCTGGTAAATTACTGAAACTGAGGGTGGACATGGGAGCCCCACATTTGTGGCCTGCTGGTCAGAAGGGAAAGTGGCCCAGGACCCCTGAGTTTGTAGCTGGTGTCTGAGGTGAGGGCAGTCTTGCGAAGGACTGTGCCTTAACTTGTGAAATTTGGCAAACTCATCTATGGGCACCTTCCATTACCACCATTCCTGGTGCAGGTGATGTCCGCTTAGGGGCCCTGCAGAGCCACTTTATTCTGGGAGTTTTAGACTGCTTGGCTTGTACACATGTCTTTTTACAGGATCAGTTCTGGATGATGTAAGATACCTACTAATTTCAGCCTCCAAACCTTAGAAGTGTGGGCCACCTCCACTCGAGTCCTACTTTCTTCTTCTGTCCTCAGGTAAGCTCCAGAGTCTCACTTTTACACCCTTTTCAGGAGAGCCAGGCACACTTTCTGTGTCTTCTGAACTTAAGGGGACATATGTCAAGTTCCACCAGTTTTATGAAATGCTAGTCTGACAAAGAGCATTCCTCTACACCAGGGGCTGCAGGGAGAAAATGCCCAGAACTCTTATAACACTTTCTAAAGAAATAATCATTCATTCTTATTCTTCCCATTTTCTTGATTTTTCTACATATTGAAAAATGGGGGGTGGGTGATGGACTTTGGTCCATCTGGTACTGACTTGTGCAGCAATCTGGCACATTTCTTTAGGAAGTGAGAGTACCTAACATCTGGTATTCTGATTCCAGATAAGCAAATACGGAGACAAAAGCAGTCATTTAATTTCCTGATGCACATTTGGCTAGGCCCAACTGTGAGAAATAAAGATTTACCTGAAACTTGCTTAATGCTTCTAAGTGCTTCACAAAGTATTTTGGGAGATACTAATTCCAAAGGATGTTCATAGTTATTCTCTAAGTGTAAAAACATTCCATGGCCTCATAAACTTGGAAAATTCTGGGTTAAACATATTAAACAATTTTCATTTTAGCAAGACCGCCTAGATTCTTTAATAATATGTTGGAAATTTCCAAGTGTCTGATATAACATGTTTTCTAAAATTACTTGATTATAAGGACATTTTAAAAAGTAATATCTGATGGGACAGTTCCATGATATATCAGACTGAAAAATGAGGTATACATCTTCTCTTATTCATCTTTTTAAAAAATTCTTTGTGGTTAGGTAGTTTTCGTTTACTCACACTTCTCAATGGCAGCCTTCAGCTGATTGAAAAATTAAGTTATGCCCATTCTTAAATATTTTCTTTCAACAGATGAATAAAGAAAATGTGAGAGATATATATATATAAAATTGAATATTATTCGTGAAAAACAATGAAGTAATGCCATTTGCAGCAAAATGGATGGACACAGAGATTATCATAGTAAGTGAAGTAAGTCAAAGACGAATATCATATGATTTCACTTATATGTGGAATCTAAGAAAATGAACGTATTTATAAAACAGAAATAGACATAGAACACAGACATGGAACACAAACTTATGGTTACCAAATGGGAAAGGGGAGGGAGAGGGATAAATTAGGAGTTTGGGATTAACATATGTACATTACTATATATTAAATAGATAAACAAAGACTGTATAGCAGTATAGCACAGGGAACTATATTTGATATCTTGTAATAACCTATAATGGAAAATAATTTGAAAAAGAATATACATTTATGTATAACTGAATCATTTTGCTCTATACCCGAAGCTAACACAACACTGTAAATCAACTATACTTCAATTTAAAAGAAAAAGAAGGACTATCCTGGAAGGATATGGAGTTTCTTCCAGAGTCGATGGAGGCACTGAAGAAGCAGACATCAAGAAGCTGGTAACTACAGCAGGATCCAGGCCAGCTCTTCAGGACCCCCAGTGCAGGTTAATCAGGTGTAGCTGCTGCATTAAGATTCAAGTTTATGGGAGAGAGAGAACGGCCTAGATTGGGTCTCGTTCCTCCTCACGTACCAGTGGTGTTTGGTGCAGACTGACTGACCTTTCCCCCCAATGGAACTAATGAAAGTTCCTCAAAAGAAGTGTGGAGTTCTGTGGTACAGACAGCTCACTGTCTATCAAACATCTTCCCTTTCATTCTTCCTCACCAAAACTGTGTTCTGTGCTAAAAAGATGCTTTACTGCCTCTCTTTCAGATACATACGGGCAGCCGTGCAACCCAAAACTAAATGCTTCTTGAGTGAATGCATGAAAAAATATTTTCTTTGGCCCATTTCTTATTTGAAGTATTTTGAGCATCTTCACTATTAAAGATTTTACCTTTTCTTAAATGAAACACAGATGTTACAGTATTCAAGTGTGCCTTGGCCAGAATAGGGTAGTGTGATATCATCAGATCTTTAATTCTATATAGTCTATACATTAATTTTAGGGTGGGTAATCCCTTTACCTAGTTGACCAGTAATAATTTATAGTTAATGAAAAACACATTAAGTAGAAGACTCTAAGCTCTTTACAGACATTTAGCTAAGTCACTCCTCTTCCATCCTTATTGGTGCACAGTACTCATGTCAAGAGCACTAATTTGGCAACTGCTTTTGGAGCTTGAAAAATGCAGAGTCAAATTCATTTCACAGATGAGAAAAAATAAGCGGAAAAACTTTCGTTGTCCAAGGCCATTTAATACATCCTGTCTGGCTCAGTGATGTGGTATTTCACTAGTGTATGGCTTTTCATCTTAATTAAATTTTACATTACTTGAGGTCTAGGAACTATATTTTTCCACTTCGCAATTTTAAATCTCATGATAATTGCCAAATTCACATTTTCTGTATAAATGAACACATGAAAAATATTTTTACTCCAATACAATTTGACCAATTATTAAATACAAATGACAAATGATGCTTTTAAAAGCATAATCATAAATTGAATTGTACATGTGGACAACTGCTAAGTTGTTTAACATATTTTTACGTTTAAACGTATAAGCAGATTAACAGTACATACTGCTTTTAGACTCTGGGGCCTCACACCGCCTACTGCATCAATCAACAGCGGATGTCTAGAGGGGGACCTTCAAGATGGCGGAGGAGTAAGACACGGAGATCACCTTCCTCCCCACAAATACACCAAAATACATCTACACGTGGAACAACTCCTACAGAACACCTACTGAACGCTGGCAGAAGACCTCAGACTTCCCAATAGGCAAGAAATCCCCCACGTAACTGGGTAGGGCAAAAGAAAAAAGAATAAACAGAGACAAAAGAATAGGGACGGTACCTGCACCTCTGGGAGGGAGCCGTGAAGGAGGAAAAGTTTCCATGCACTAGGAAGCCCCTTCACTGGCAGACGGGGAGTTGGGGGGGGAAGCTTCGGAGCCACAGAGGAGAGTGCAGTAATAGGGGTGCAGAGGGCAAAGTGGAGAGATCCCCGCACAGAGGACTGGTGCCGACCAGCACTCACCAGCCTGAGAGGCTTGTCTGCTCAACTGCCGGGGCGGGAGGGGGCTGGGAGCTGAGGCTCAGGCTTCAGAGGTCAGATCCCAGGGAGAGAACTGGGGTTGGCTGCGTGAACACAGCCTGAAGGGGGGTAGTGCGCCACAGCTAGCCGGGAGGGAGTCCGGGGAAAAGCCCGGACCTCCCAAAGAGGCAAGAGACCATTGTTTCAGGGTGCTCAAGGAGAGGGTATCCAGAACACGGCCTAAATGATGTTCAGAGACGGGCATGAGCTGTGGCTATCAGTGCGGACACCAGAGATGGGCATGAAACGCTAAGGCTGCTGCTGCTGCAGCCACCAAGAAGCCTGTGTGCAAGCACAGATCACTATCCACACCACCCCTCTTGGGAGCCTGTGCAGCCCGCCACTGCCAGGGACAGTGATCCAGGGACAACTTCCCCAGGAGAATACACAGCATGCCTCAGGCTGGTGCAACATCACGCCAGCCTCTGTCGCTGCAGGTTCACCCCGCATTCCAATTATGACTACCGTACCCTTCCCTCCCCTTGGCCTGAGTGGGCCAGAGCCCCCTAATCAGCTGCTGTTTTCATCTGCTATCTGCGTGGGGAACAGACACCGGAAGGTGGCTTAAACACAGAGGCAGGGACAAATCCAAAGCTGAACCCCAGGAGCTGTGCGAACAAAGAATAGAAAGGGAATTCTCTCCATGCAGCCTCGGGAGCAGAGGATGAAAACCCCACAATCAACTTGATATATCCTGCATCTGTGGAATACCTGAATAGAAAATGAATTGTCCCAAAATTGAGGTGGTGGACTTTAGGAGGAAACGTAGACGTGGGGTTTGCTGTAGCGACTGATTTGTTTCTGATGTTTATCTTAGTTTAGTTTTTAGCACTTGTTATCACTGGTGGATTTGCTTATTGGTTTGGTTGCTCTTTTCTTTATTATTATTCTTTTTGTTAATAATTTTTAAAATTTCTTTATTATTTTTTATTTTAATTTTTTTTCTTTCTTTTTTTTCTCCCTTTTCTTCTGAGCTGTGTGGCTGCCAGGGTCTTGGTGCTCTGGCCTGGGGTCAGGCCTGAGCCTCTGAGATGGGAGAGCCGAGTTCAGGACATTGGACAACCAGAGACTTCCCAGCCCTACGAAATATCAATCTGCGAGAGTTCTCCCAGAGATATCTATCTCAATGCTAAGACCCAACTCAACCCAACAGCCAGAAAGCTCCAGAGCTGGAGGCCCCATGCCAAACAACTAGTAAGACAGGAACACAACCCCACCCATTAGCAGAGAAGCTGCCTAAAATCATACTAAGTCACAGTCACCCCAAAGCATACCAGTGGATGCGGCTCTGCCCACCAGAAAGAGAAGATCCAGCCCCATCCACCAGAACACAGGCACCAGTCCCCTCCACCAGGAAGCCTACACAAGCCACTGAACCAACCTTACCCACTGGGGCAGACACCAAAAACAAAGGAAACTACGAACTTGCAGTCTGCAAGAAGGAGACCCCAAACACAGTAAGTTAAACACAATGAGAAGACAGATAAATACGCAGCAGATGAAGGAGCAAGGTAAAAACCCAGCAGACCAAACAAATGAAGAGGAAATAGGCAGTCTACCTGAAAAAGAATTCAGAGTAATGATACTAAAGATGATCCAAAATCTTGGAAATAGAATGGAGAAAATACAAGAAACCTTTAACAAGGACCTAGAAGAACTAAAAACAAACAAACAATGAACAACACAATAAATAAAATTTAAAATTCTCTAGATGGAAACCATAGCAGAATAACTGAGGCAGAAGCAAGGATAAGTGACCTGGAAGATAAAATAGTGGAAATAACTACTGCAGAGAAGAATAAAAAAAAAAAGAATAAAAAGAATTGAAGACAGTCTCAGACACCTCTGGGACAACATGACGCGCACCAACATTCGAATTACAGGGATCCCAGAAGAAGAAAATAAAGGGTCTGAGAAAATATTTGAAGAGATTATAGTTGAAAACTTCCCTAACATGGCAAGGAAATAGTCAATCAAGACCAGGAAGCACAGAGAGTCCCATGCAGGATAAATTCAAGGAGAAACACGCCAAGACACATATTAATCAAAGTATCAAAAATTACATAAAAAGAAAAAATATTAAAAGAAACAAGGGAAAAGCAACAAATAACATATAAGGGAATCCCCATAAGGATAAGAGCTGATCGTTCAGCAGAAACTCTGCAAGCCAGAAGGGAGTGGCAGGACATACTCAGAGTGATGAAAGGGAAAAACCTACACCCAAGATTACTCGACCCAGAAAGGATCTCATTCAGATTCAATGGAGAAATTAAAACCTTTACAGACAAGCAAAAGCTAAGAGAATTCAGCACCACCAAACCAGCTTTACAATATATGCTAAAGGAACTTCTCTAGGCTGGAAACACAAGAGAAGGAAATGACCTACAGTAACAAACCCAAAATAATTAATAAAATGGCAATAGGAACATACATATCGATACTACCTTAAACATAAATGGTGTAATGCTCCAACAAAAAGACATAGACTGGATGAATGGATACAAAAACAAGACCTGTATATATGCTGTCTATAAGAGACCCACTTCAGACCTAGGGACATATACAGACTGAAAGTGAGGGGATGGAAAAAGATATTCCATGCAAATGGAAATCAAAAGAAAGCTGGAGTAGAAATTCTCATATCAGACAAAATAGACTTTAAAATAAAGACTATTACAAGAGACAAAGAAGGACATTACATAATGATCAAGGGATCAATCCAAGCAGAAGATATAACAACTGTAAATATTTATGCACCCAGCATAGGAGCACCTCAATACATAAGGCAAATGCTCACAGCCATAAAAGGGGAAATTGACAGTAACACAATAATAGTAGGGGACTTTAACACACCCCTTCACCAACGGACAGATCATTCAAAATAAAAATAAATAAGAAAACACAAGTTTTAAACGACACATTAGACAAGATGGACTTAATTGATATTTATAGGACATTCCATCCAAAAACAACAGAATATACTTTCTTCTCAAGTGCTCATGGAACATTCTCCAGGATAGATCATATCTTGGGTTACAAATCAGGCCTTGGTAAATTTAAGAAAACTGAAATCGTATCAGATATCTTTTCCAACCACAACACTATGAGACTAGATATCAATTACAGGAAAAAAACTGTAAAAAATATAAACACATGGAGGTTAAACAATACACTACTAAATAACCAAGAGATCCCTGCAGAAATCAAAGAGGAAATAAAAAAATACCTAGAAACAAGTGACAATGAAAACATGATGACCCAAAACCTATGGGATGCAGCAAAAGCAGTTCTAAGAGGGAAGTTTATATCAATACAATCTTACCTCAAGAAACAAGAAAAATCTGAAATAAGCAATAACTTATACCTAAAGCAATTAGAGAAAGAACAACAACAACAACCAAAAAAAACCCAAAGTTATCAGAAGGATAGAAATCATAAAGATCAGAGCAGAAATAAATGAAATAGAAACAAAGAAAACAATAGCAAAGATCAATAAAACTAAAACCTGGTTCTTTGAGAAGATAAACAAAATTGATAAACCATTAGCCAGACTTATCAAGAAAAAAAGGGAGAAGCCTCAAATTAACAGAATTAGAAATGTAAAAGGAGAAATAACAACTGACACTGCACAAATACAAAGGATCATGGGAGATTACTACAAGCAACTGTATGCCAATAAAATGGACAACCTGGAAGAAATGGGCAAATTATTAGAAAAGCACAACCTTCCATGACTGAACCAGGAAGAAATAGAAAATATAAACAGACCAATCACAAGCCCTGAAATTGAAACTGTGATTAAAAATCTTCCAACAAACAAAAGCATAGGACCAGATGGCTTCACAGGCAAATTCCTCAAACATTTAGAGAAGAGCTAACACCTATCCTTCTCAAACTCTTCCAAAATATAGCAGAGGGAGGAACACTCCCAAAGCTTTCTACGAGGCAACCACCCTGATACCAAAACCAGACAAAGATGTCACAAAGAAAGAAAACTACAGGCTAATATCACTGACGAATATAGATGCAAAAATCCTCAACAAAATACTAGCAAACAGAATCCAACAGCACATTAAAAGGATCATGCACCATGATCAAGTGGGGTTTATCCCAGGGATGCAAGGATTCTTCAATATACGTAAATCAATCAATGTGATACACCATATTAACAAACTGAAGGATAAAAACCATATGATAATCTCAATAGATGCACAAAATGCTTTCTACAAAATTCAACATTCATTTATGATAAAAACTCTCCAGAAAGTAGGCATCAAGGAACCTACCTCAACATAATAATAAACGCCATATATGACAAACCCACAGCCAACATTGTCCTCAATGGTGAAAAACTGAAAACATTTCCTCTAAGATCAGGAACAAGACAAGTTTGCCCACTCTCACCATTATTATTCAATATAGTTTTGGAAGTTTTAGCCACAGCAATCAGAGAAGAAAAGGAAATAAAAGGAATCCAAATTGGAAAAGAAGAGATAAAGCTGTCACTGTTTGCAGATGACATGGTACTATACATAGAGAATCCTAAAGATGCTACCAGAAGACTATTAGAGCTGATCAATGAATCTGATAAAGTAGCAGGATTCAAAATTAACGCACAGATAACTCTTGCATTCCTATACACTAATGATGAAAAATCTGAAAGAGAAATTACAGAACACTCCCATTTACCACTGCAACAAAAAGAATAAAATACCTAGGAATAAACCCACCTAAGGAGACAAAAGACCTGTATGCAGAAAACTATAAAACACTGATGAAAGAAATTAAAGATGATACAAACAGATGGAGAGATATGCCATGTTCTTGGACTGGAAGAATCAACATTGTGAAAGTGTACACTACCCAAAGCAATCTAAAGATTCAATGTAATACCTATCAAACTACCAATGCCATTTTCACAGAACTAGAACAAAAATTTCACAATTTGTATGGAAACACAAAAACCCCAAAGAGCCAAAGCAATCTTGAGAAAGAAAAACAGAGCTGGAGGAATCAGGCTCCATAACTTCAGACTATACTACAAAGCTACAGTAAGCAAAATATATGGTACTGGCACAAAAATAGAAATATAGATCAATGGAACAGGATAGAAAGCCCAGAGATAAACCCACACACATATGGTCACCATATCTTTGATAAAGGAGGCAAGAGTATACAGTGGAGAAAAGACAGCCTCTTCAACAAGTGGTGCTGGGAAAACTGGACAGCTACATGTAGACATAATGTAATTTAGATTTAGACCTAATGTAATTTAGATTTAGACCTAAATGTAATTCCAGACAAACTCTTAGAGGAAAACATAGGCAGAACACTCTATGACAAATCACAGCAAGATCCTTTTTGACCCACCTCCTAGAGAAATGGAAATAAAACCAAAAATAAGCAAATGGAACCTAATGAAACTTAAATGCTTTTGCACAGCAAAGGAAACCATAAACAAGACAAAAAGACAACTCACAGAATGGGAGAAAATATTTGCAAAAGAAGCAACTGACAAAGGATTAATCTCCAAAATATACAAGCAGCTCATGCAGCTCAATATCAAAAAAACAAACAACCCAATCCAAAATGGGCAGGAGACCTAAATAGACATTTCTCCAAAGATGATATACATGAAATAATGCTCAACATCACTAATCAACAAACACATGAAATAATGTTCAACATCACTAATCATTAGAGAAATGCAAATCAAAACTGCAATAAGGTATCACCTCACACCGGTCAGAATGGCCATCAACAAAAAATCTACAAACAATAAATGCTGGAGAGGGTGTGGAGAAAAGGGAACCCTCTTGCATTGTTGGTGGGAATGTAAGTTGATACAGCCACTGTAGAGAACGGTATGGAGGTTCCTTAAAAAACTAAAAATAGAACTACCATACAACCCAGCAATCCCACTACTGGGCATATACCCTGAGAATACCATAATTCAAAAAGATACCATAATTCAAAAAAATTTAACAAAAAAGAATCAGTGGGTGTCTAATTCTCAGTATTTGCACGTACAGTGGTTATACAAGTTCAATTATTTGTAGCAGGTAAAACAACATTTAATATGCTTGGTAACATCAGTATTAATAATGGATATGTTCTTTTAATCTGTTTGGAGGGTATGCTCAGTTTTCGTAATAAAGCCTTTACTACATTCTGCAGCTATTTCTGTTTGGATAAGCAAAGGATGATGAGAACATATATTTAATTTTTATGTACACGTGGAATCTAAAGAAGGATGGTGTTAACCCTTGTTAGCAAAAGGCTCAGAATTGTAATGATTTGTGTGTGCTAGCAAAGGACATAAATGTAGAAACATATTTGTGGTTTTGTTTAATATCTTCCTGACCCAAGGTTTTATAAATTTTCATCAATATGACTGATTTTTTCATCATTATCATGATCAAATAGGATGAGACATATATCTCTAAAATTGCATGTTTTTAAAATTTCTATTTTGAAGATAATTTTTCAGATAATAATGCACTGGTGATTAAAGCAACCTTTCACTGCAATATACCTAGAAACATTTCTCTCTGGAATGGATACTGTTAATATTTATTAGATTTAGTTCCTTAGTCTTGCAGCCATTTTCCACTAAGTATGACTGATTTTATTTTGTAAAAATATCTTCACTGGAACATAAAAAATAAAATCTTCAGAACTATCTGATTTGTCAGAAATTAAAATTCCTATATTGGGGTTTTCTGCTTCCAACATGACAGGGTATGTTATGTTGGAGTATCTTGGACTATGGACTACCTTTCCTGCTGATTACAACTAAAACAAAATAAAATGCAAAAAAAGCAGTATCTGAGGAGACTGAAAAATAGGTAAGAGCAGGTAGATTATGTCACAAAGGGTTGTTTCCTCCTTTTTGTTGTTGCTGTTCTCTTTTCTCTTATGCTTTGCCCCAAAGACAGAATCCAGTAACACAGGTGCAAAAAGTAGCAGTAAAGTGGGAGGCAAAACACAGTAAAAACCAGTGGAACTGGGGAAAGAGAAGTGTGTGGGTCAAAGAGAGTGTCGAGACAGCTAGCAAAGGGGATTACATACATGAATCTACAGTGATCTCAGCCTCACCTATGACCTCTACATAGCTGCAGTATGCCCAATACAACATTGCAAAGACTCTGAAGAACTGAGGTTAGAAAGGCATTTAACGAAGCCAAGACCAGCCTTATGGTCTGAAACCACCTGGGTTGATTATCTGCAAAAATTTAAAAATATTCTCTACAGGATAAAGGATCCATAATCTAAACATAATATTCAAAATGTCACTGATACAATCTAAAATTACTCATCTCACAAAGAACCAGGACAATCTGGCCAAGTTTCAAGGGAAGTGAAGAATCATCAGATGCTGAGATCAAAGTGACCTGGATGTTGAAATTATCAGGCAAGGACTATTATCTATTGTTATTATGCTCCATAAGGAAAAGACAGAAGTACTTGAAGTGGAAAGACAGTTCTCAGCACAGAAATAAAAAATATAAAAAGAAAAAATTTTAGAACAGAAAAGGAAATAACTGAAGAGTAAAATCATTGGGTGGGCTCAGTAGCAGAATGGGGATGAGAGGGGGTGATCTAGTATATTTGAAGATCAGAGAAAAGATTTAAAACAAAAAGTAAATAGAACCTCAGGGATCTGTGGGACAATAACAGGAGATGTGATATAAAGTCATCAAAGTACTAGAAGGAGAGGTAACAGAGATAGAACAGAAAAATATTTGACAAAATTTCTGAAATTTGGAAAAAATATAAATTTACAGATACAAAAATTTCAAACACCAAACAGGATGAACTTGAAGAAAACCAGCCAAGACCCATCATAATCAAACTTC
Organism: Pseudorca crassidens; assembly: GCF_039906515.1. Lineage (NCBI taxonomy): Eukaryota > Metazoa > Chordata > Mammalia > Artiodactyla > Delphinidae > Pseudorca > Pseudorca crassidens. Next base: position 34,995,360 of record NC_090316.1, on the reverse strand, counting down.
TAAAAACCAAAGATAAGCAGAAGAAAACTTGAAGGCAGATAGAGGAAAATAGCACTTTACGTACAAGAGGAAAACTATAAAATGACCGGCAAATGTCTCACCAAAACCAAGGAGGCCAGCTGATAGTGGAAAAAAACCTTTAAAGTGCTAAAAGAAGAGAACTGTCAGCCTTGATTTCTATACTCAGCAAAATTACATTTCAGGAATAAAGGTAATATAAAGATATTATAAATTAAAGAAAACTAGGAAAATTTATTGCCAGAAGGCCTGCCCTAAAAGAATGCTAAAGAAATATCTTCAGGCTAAAAGGAGAGAGAAATTTGGATCTTCAGAAATGAAGGAATAGTAACAGAAATGGTTACTGTCTGAGCAAGTTCTTGTGTGTGTGTGTGTGTGTGTGTGTGTGTGTGTGTGTGTGTGTGTGTGTGTGTGTTTTAACTTCACTGTTTTTATTTATTTTTAATTAATTTTTTTAAACTTCTTTATTGGAGTATAATTGCTTTACAATAGTGTGTTAGTTTCTACTTTATAACAAAGTGAATCAGTTATACATATACATATGTTCCCATATCTCTTCCCTCTTGCATCTCCCTCCCTCCCACCCTCCCTATCCCACCCCTCTAGGTGGTCACAAAGCACCAAGCTGATCTCCCTGTGCTATGCGGCTGCTTCCCACTAGCTTTTTATTTTACATTTGGTAGTGTATATATGTACATGCCACTCTCTCACTTTGTCCCAGCTTACCCTTCCCCCTCCCCGTATCCTCAAGTCCATTCTCTAGTAGGTCTGTGTCTTTATTCCCATCTTGACCCTAGGTTCTTCATGACCTTTTTTTTTTTTTTAGATTCCATATGTATGTATTAGCATATGGTATTTGTTTTTCTCTTTCTGACTTACTTCACTCTGTATGACAGACTCTAGGTCCAACCACCTCACTACAAATAACTCAATTTCATTTCTTTTTATGGCTGAGTAATATTCCATTGTATATATGTGCCACATATTCTAGTGTGTGGAAACCTTTCCTCCTTCACAGCTCCCTCCCACTGGTGCAGGTCCTGTCCCTATTCTTTGTCTTTGTTTCTTCTGCTTTCTTTTGCCCTACCCAGGTACGTGGGGAGTTTCTTGCCTTTTGGGAGGTCTGAGGTTGTCTGCCAGCGTTCAGTAGGTGTTCTGTAGGAGTTGTTCCACATGTAGATGTATTTCTGATGTATTTGTGGGGAGGAAGGTGATCTCCATGTCTTACTCTTCCACCATCTTGAAGTTCCTCCTAAACAAGTTCTTCAAAAGATAATTTTGAAAGTAAAAATGGTAGTATTTTCTAGTAGTAATATACATACATTTATAATACAATGCATATAAATTTCCACGTATAATTTTGACAACTATGACAAACTGGTCATGAGAGTTCGATGGTATCTACACAGTTGCAAGGCTTCTAAATTTTACCTGAAGTGGCATAATTCTAAATCTAAGCAGGAAGTGAAAGTTTAGGTATGTCTATTATAATCTATAGAGGAGCCATAAAGATTAATGAGAACTGAAAAAACATATCAATTAAATAGGTTATAAAAACATTCAAACAAATATAAAGAAGGCAGGAAAAGGAGAAGAACATAATGAAAGTAAAAAGGACAGAGAAAACAAATAATAAAATGATAGGTCTAAATTTAACCATATAAATATTTACTTCTAATGTCAATGGACAGGGGGCTTCTGGTTCCAGTTAAGGTAAAATAAACATACACCATGCTATGTCTCCCATTAATTATACCTAAAAATCCTGGACAGAAAATGTAAAACAACTACTTTATGAATCTACAGAAAATAATTATAGGCAGAACTGGGAAGGGTAATAAAAACTAAAAGGAACAACACAGTAGAGAGTTTTCTAGTTTATTTCCCTTCTCTATCTCTAAGTCTCCCAGCAGCCCAAATATCAGAACTGCTAATGAGCACGACCAGAAGAAACTCTCCTCTCTCTCTCCCTCTCCTGGGACTGGGAAGTATTGGGGTGTGTTAAAGATGAAGGAGATTGAGAAGGTGTTGTAAGTTGAATAGCACCCTCCCGAAATTCATGTCCACCCAGAATCTCAAAGTGTGGCCTCATTTGGAAATAGGGCTTTTTCAGATATAACTATATTAAGAAGAGGCTATAGAGGTTTAGAGTGGATTCTAAATCCAATGACTTTTAAGGAGAGGATATACAGAGAGATTCAGAGCACATACAGTGAAGAAGTCTAGATACAGCTGGAGGTGGAGATTGAGGTCTCATTAGGAAAGAAGAATGATATTGCTGCAGAAAAAGTACTTGATGAAAAGGTATACATTTTAAAAATCAAGAAACACTCAAAACCCAAACAGGATCAGTTTTTTTTTTAAATGCCCAGACCCATCGTACTCAAATGACTAAAACCCAAACATAAATAAGACAATCTTGAAAAGAGAGAAAAATGACATATTAGATATAAGGGAGCAATGATATTAGTCACTGAGAATTTCTCCATAGAAACCACGGAGGTCAGAAGACAAGTAGAGCATTTGTAAAATGCTGAGCCAAAAAAGCTGCTTACTCATAATTCTGTAATAAGTATAAATATCATTTAGGAATGAGGGCAAAATAAAGACATTCTAAGATGAAAGAAAACTAAGAATTCATCACTAGAAGAATTGCTCTAGAAGAAATGCTAAAAGAAGTTGTTTGGGCCAAAGGAAATTATACCACAGGGAAATATAGAACTTTAGAGTGAGAGAAGTCCAGTGGAAATTATAAAATCTGTGTAGATATAATAGACTATTTTCAAAAGCAAAAATGGTAATAGTGTCTGGTGGCATTTTCAATATATATAGGTGTGATGCAACTACTAAAAAAATCTTATTTAAATTGAGAAAATCTTAATTATAAAAACACTGGAAAGTTACATGTGTGTATTTTAAACAGAGCACTAAAAATACCCAAAAGTGTACTAAGAAAATAAATTAAAATGTAATTTAAAATATTGCAGTAGTATGAAAGCTATAAAAGGCAAATCAGAAATGAAAAACAGAGAAAACAAAAAGAAAGTACTCCTACATCTGATAATTTAAACATTTAAATATCTATGTATATATATATAATCATTTAATACATGAGTTGAAAGACGGGTCACCACAGATCACCACTTCTGGGAAGATGGAGTAGACATAATTTTCCCTTTTCCTCTCATTAAGTATAAGTACAAGCTCTGTGTGTTTACATATAAAACAACCACAAAAGGACTCTGAAAAGTGGAGGGAAGATGACAACCCTGAAAGGTGGCAAGCCAGATCCTTGGGACCCAATAAATGGCACGGACAATTCTCTGGGTTTCATTTTTTTTTCATATATCCCAGATTTGGAGGCAAAGCCAGCAAACCAGAAATACCAATGAGCACAGAAAAAATAAAGACCCAACAACAGTCAGCTTCTCTCTAGATAAAGGACTAGGAAAGGGACTTCCTAGGTAGACAGAAAACTTATGCAATAACTGCATTACTCCAGATAAACACTGCTAATACAGCTGAGTCCCCACCCTAAGCAGAGCCTGCAGCCCTGTGGAGCCTAGACTTCCCCCCTCCCCATGCTGTAATGAGGCAGCCCAATGGGCTAGACTAAAGGGATATGGCTCCTATTAGCCAACACTTCCTAATAAACCACCCCAAATTTAGTATACTAAGATGACAACCATTGTATAGCTTGTGAAATTATGTAGCAGCAATTTTGATTGGGCTCAGCTGAGTGAATCTTCTGCTTCAAGTGGTGCTGACAGGGGCCACCTGGCATTTTCCTGATGGTCTGCAAGATCTGAGATAGCATGTCTTGTGTGGTGACCCCTTTTGCTGATAATGGGGTAGCTGGATTTATCTGAGCCTCTTCACATAAACTCTTCAGCAGGATGGTCAGACATCTTACATGGTGGCTGAGCACCATGAGATAACAAGACAGAAACTACCAGTTCTTTTAAATTTTGGAAAGAGAACTGACAATAATATCACTTCCACAGTGTGTTGTTTCAGGCAACTCCATATTTGAAGAGAGGTGCAATGGATCCTACAGCTTAGAAGAAAACGTGAAGGGCTTTGCTGTACACCTGAAACTAACACAACATTGTAAATCAACTATACTCCAATAAATTTTTTTTTAAATGTGAAGGAAACTGCATCTTACTTTAATCCACCATAAATTAATGCTAAATATTTCATTGTAATATTTGCTTTTAAAAACTGGGCATAATACAAAAGAGATTATCCAAGAACTGTGGGACAACTACAAAATGTTTAACATACGTGTAAGAAGAAAGGAACAGAAGCAATATTTGAAGGCAAATTGATGGAGAATTTCTCCAAATTAATGTCAGACTGCAACCCACAGGTCCAGAAAGTTCAGAGAACATTGAGAATAAATGCCAAAACAAAAACCCAAGGTCTACACCTAGGCATACCATAAACGTCAAAAAAATCAAAGATAAAAAATCTTGAAAGAAGCTAAAGGGGGAAAAAAAACCTTACCCCCAGGAGCCAAGAAAATTACATCCAACCTTCTCCTCAGAAACCATGCAAGCAAGAAGACAGTGGAATGAAACATTTAAAGTGTTCAAAGAAAAACAGAAAACACCAACCTAGAATTCTGTACCCTGTGAAATTATTCTTCAAAACTGAAGGAGAAACAGATTATCTCAGCCAAACAAAAATTGAGGGAATTTGTTGCCAGTAGACCTGACTTGCAAGAAATATTCAAAGAAGCTGTTCAGAAAATAGGAAAATGACATAGGTCAGAAACTCGGACACACATCAAGAAAGGGAGATCTTAGGAGAATGAATAACTGAAGATGAAATAAATTTATCCACCAAAGGAAATAAAAAGCTATTAAAAGGTTTTCAGCAGGGATGTAACAAGGTCATATTCTCCTTTTGAATAGGTTACCTCGGGGCTCTGTGGAGCTGAGGTTTTGAGATTTGGGATACAGGAGGCAATGTTTAGGACTGCTTTTGTTGTTCAGGTGAGAGAAAGTGCGTGCCAGAGTTAAGACAATAAGCACGGAATAAAGAGAAGGAGGAGCTTGGGGCATTGGTATTTTTTAGAAAGCTTCTCATTTGATCTTTAATGTGCGTCAGAGGTTTAAATCACCATGCAAGATTGATAACAGCAGGTGAAGTTTGCCTGTGGCGAGAGACTCAGAGAAGGAGAAATTTCCAAGAGTCTTATTAGTCCAACTAGCATACTTGTGATGGTTTTTTTTTAGACCACTTCCCTTTGTATTAAAAGCTGCAACTCCCAGCCCTACCTTTAGATTATGTCCCTCCTGATATTTACAACAAGGAAGAAACTGGTAAGATGCGACTATGGATTTTAGGTCTGAGTGCAATCTTCCTGCGACTGTAAGCAATGGGTGTGATAACTGCTAGGCTTCCAAAGATAGAGACACAGCTCTAAGCACAAGGTTCCTTCGATTTTACGGAAAAATCTCCTTTGTACAAAGCAAGGAAACAAAAACTGCGCTTGATCTTACTCCCGAAAAATCTACGGAGCATTTCTTCTCCCTCCTCCACTACCAACCCTCTTAAAAGAGCCTACGTTTGCTGCTTCCATTTCTTCATCCCCACGCACTTTCCAGCCCCCCAAATAAGGGGCCAACTCCCACCCTGCAGTCAGCCTCTCCCCTCTCTCTGAGCACATTAATCCATCATATATTTACAACTATAAACAGAGGTGATTCCCTGTCTTTTAATCCCTAGTCTTTTTTTTTTTTTTTTTTTTTTTGCGGTACGCGGGCCTCTCACCGTTGCGGCCTCTCCCACTGCTGAGGAACAGGCTCCGGACGCGCAGGCTCAGCGGCCACGGCCCACGGGCGCAGCCACCCCGCGGCATGTGGGATCTTCCCGGACCGGAGCACGAACCCACGTCCCCTGCATCGGCAGGCGGGCCCCCAACCACTGCGCCACCCGGGAAGCCCTAATACCTAGTCTTGACTTATGAAAACGCGTAGCAGTTAGATTCAGGGGCAGTTGTCCACTTAACTTCCCCTCCTATGTCTCCTTTGGCATTTAAAATTCCGTATTATTTGTCAGTGTGAACTTCAACATCTTTATCTCAGGTCTGCTTTTCCACCTAAGTCCTTTCATCTTGGTTAACTACATCTAGTCGGTCATTCAATCTTGATTACCGCTACTGAACCAGGTCCGTTTGCCTGAACACGCAGCAAAGAAAGGGTTTTACCCGCAAAGGAGCCAAGCCAGGACACAGGAGAAGAGGCCGCACATCTGCGTCCCTGAAAGCCGGGGACCGGGGTATCTATAAGATAAGCAAGCAGGTCGGTCTGAGGCTTGAGGTGTGTGGGGAGGCTGGGGCGAGAGGACCGGAAGACCCTGCGAGGATCTCAGTTCCGCAGGGGTAACTAAGCCACACCCCTCGGCTCGTTAAGAAAGCATGGCGGCGTCAGCCCGAACTGAGGGTGGAGTTTGGGGCCCCCTGACGTCAGAAGGTCACGCCGCGGACGCTCGCGCATGCCCAGTTGGTGGGTGCACGGTCCTGTCAGGTCTCAGGCTGGCTCAGCTCAAACTGGACGCCGCTGACTCCAAGTTTCTGGAAGACGACTGAGGCAGACGTCTCCTTGTTTAGGTTATGAGCTGCTTGGAGGGCAGGTGAGTTTTTTATAGCAATGATTAAAACCTTGAACAGTGAAGTCAAGTTACAGGTGAAATGGATTTAACTAATGATAACTCACGGTCTCTCTGTGGAAATTGCCAGATTTTTCTGTTACTCCTCTTTGTATTTGGTGCGAGCCTTGGGTTCCCAGCAGAAGGTAAACTGAATTCGTATATTGGTTTGAAAAAACATTTTCCTCTTTTTCGTCACAGTAAAATGAAAACAACTCTACTCCTGTCTCCCTAACCTTCAGTATAAGGCAAATCTACCAATACAGTATTGAGAGGGGAAAAAACTTCTCTGAAATACAATTTTACATTTTCCTCAACTGGGCCCGTATCCTTATCCTGAGCCACGTCATAAAACTAGCATTGGGAGAACTGAGTTACCTGGTGACATGGAGTGATGTGGTCAGAGGTTAAGTCTAGAGGCTCCTACGAGTTTGAACTGAGAGCATCACTGCCCGTTCCTGGGGAGCCTTGCTGAAAACCTACTGTTCTGTGTCTGCGGAGCCATCCTTTCCATACAAAGTAGGAGCGAATGAATAGTTGCTGGTCCATAAAGCTCAACAGCCGAGGAAGGCAATCCCAGGTCTATTTCAGACTCTACGTCCAAGGTGATCTCTGGGAACTGTTGGTTGTATAACTATGGCATGTTGTACATCATTTTTATTAATAAGGGAGAAGTCATCTATGTGGCATCAGTAGTGTTTAAGTTGTGAGTTGCTTTAAAACAGTATGTTTTAAAATAATCATAAACATTCAGTTACATATTTATTCAAATTATTTTCTGAAATATGATGGCCCCTCTCATACGAACCATGATATCAAGAATTTTGATGTGTCTCTGCATGATCTTTAAATGGTCAACTCAAATCTGAGAAAGGATGACAATACTTTTTTTCAATCTGTCATAGCTGTCTTTGGTAATAAGGGAATTTTCTCTATAGTTCTTGTTTGAGCTAATATTCTTATGTGGAGATATTTCAAAAGAATGTAAGATTTATTCTATTTTACTAAATAATATAATGTATTTAATATATATTATAGTTCTTAAATATGCAAGTATATCGTTTCTTTATTTTTAATTTTTTTTTCTTTTTGGTACGCGGGCCTCTCACCGCTGTGGCCTCTCCCGTTGCGGAGCACAGGCTCTGGACACGCAGGCTCAGCGGCCATGGCTCACGCTCACGGGCCCAGCCGCTCCGCGGCATGTGGGATCCTCCCGGACCGGGGCACGAACCCGTGTCCCCTGCATCGGCAGGCGGACTCTCAACCACTGCGCCACTAGGGAAGCCCTATCATTTCTTTAAATGCAGAGTTTTCTTTGATTTATTCATTGAGGGCATGTACCAGGCAGTTTTAAGGTCTCACTGTAAAAAATCCCTGTACTCATTGAACTTACGCCCTATTGATAGTATGGAGAAAACAAAAAAATAAACAATCTATATCAGGTAGGGATAATTCTTACAGAAAAAAATAGCAGGATGAGGAAAAAGAACAATGATTATGAAACCCTCTCTGAGTGAATGATATATGAGTAGAGGACGGAAGAAAGTGAGAAAAATCTATGGAAAAACCTCCTGAAAGAGCACTACAGATAGAGGAAACAGCAGATACAAATCCCAGAGACAACCAGGAGGCATGACTTCAAGGAAGGCCACTGAGACTAGAGAAAAAGGAGAGATGGCCGTTGGTAGGAAATGAGCTTGAAAGGTACAGAGGTGTGTCAGTTAGGCATTGCTGCAGAGCACGTCAACTCTAAAATTTTAGTTGCCTGAAAGCACCATGTATTATTTCACAGGAGTCTGTAGGACCAGGTCAGTCTCTGCTGGGCTTGATTACTCATCTGCTGTCACCCGGGGGCTAGTTGGCTCAGGACAGGCTCCACTGGGATGACTCATCTCTTTATGTGGTTTCTTATCCTGCTGTGGGCAAGCGGCTCAGGCTTATGTTTATGCCAGAGGTAGGGGTCCAGGAGAGAGCGGAACTTGCAAGGCCTTTCATGTTGTAGGTGTGACCCTGTCACCCACTCACCCCTGCTGCCTTCAATTTATTGTGTGAAGTAAGTCACAAGGCCAACCCAGGTTTATGGGATGAGGAAACAGACTATCCCTTTCTGGGAGGATTTTCAAAACATATTGCAAAGGGGGAGATAAAGCACTAAGAATATTTCTGTCATCAGTGGACCACAGACGGAACCAATTCATTACGGTCTCATAGGCCATGCAATTAAGATTTTTTAATTCTGTATAAAATAGAAATTATTATGGTTTTGAATAAATAAGGGAATAATTGTATTTCTGTTTTAGTAATATTACCCTGATGAGTGGAGAATTTTACATGAGGTGGGGTGTGGGTGGGAGAAAAGAGATGAGAAGTGAGGTTTTCTTAGTCGTCTAGGTGAAAAATTACAGGAGCATAGACTCTGGTGGTAGCAGTGAAGTAGGAGTGAGACAGACTGTTTCAGCTTGGGTTGTATATAGATATTAGCACTGACATGATTTGTTGAATCATTGGGATAGATTTAGGAATCAAACTGTACCCTCGGTTTTTGGATTGAGAATTTTTTAAAATAATTTTTTTTCAGTTTGGATACTTCTGTTTCTTAATTATAACAGTTTTGCTGCTTATTCCAATCAGCGAGCTGATTCTAATTGAGTTATCCATGCTTTGGAAGGAAAAGTGCCTCCAATTTTAGGAAACTGCCTTATATAGAATCAGCTTTATGGTTTGGGGGTAATCACTGGGTTTAGAGAAGTATACATTTTGAAGATGATATTTAATGGATTTTACATTGATGTTAAGGTGAGAAAATAAAATATATAAAAGGAAAAATTATGCTGGGACAATTCTAAAGCTCCCATCCCTGATATCTCTTTGTGTCCCCAGATTTCCTCTCCTAATAAGAACACCAGTCTTATTTTATTAGATCTACCCTAACAGCCAAATTTTAACTTAATTACCTCTTTAAAGGGCCTATCTGCACATACAGTCACATTCTGAGGTAATGGAGCTCAGGACTTCAGTGTATGAATTTGGGGGCAGGACACAATTCAGCCCATAGCACCACCTTGTCTCCAGTCTTCAGGTGGCTCTCACCCACCTGCCTCCACCCATTACATCCATAGTGCTTTACTTGGTTTAAAAATACGGAAGAAAAGAGAAATTGTTCTATATTTCGTACAAGGAAAAATTATAGTATTCAAGATGTGCATTGCAACTACAGCATGACATTCAACCAATTGAAGCATATCTTTTGAGTAAAAAATGATAAAGCAACAAATGTCTAGTAAAAAACTAATTCTACTTGCATAAAGTTTAGTACTTGATGCTGTTAATATTTATGATGCATATTGAATTCCTAAACAATTATATAGGTAAAAAGTAAAATTCATTTATTCATAGTATGTTTGCTGAAATTCAGCTGTAAATCTGTCTGAATTCCAAGTGCTGGTGTCTGTTTATAAGTAAAATCAGCAAGGTCCCTATCAAATAGCACTAGTGGTCTAATGAAGGAGACACTCCATTAAAAAATATAAACAAATACAAGTTGTCATATGTGCTATACAGATACTAACTGTATGCCATTAAGCATTGTTTCCTACAAAATTTCAACTAACAAAAGATTTGATGTCTTTATGTTTAATGGATTTTTATATATTTATACCTGCTAGAAAGTTCAACAAAATACTGCTTTATTATAAACTAATAAAGGTGTGAGATCTCTCACACTTTTAGGTGAGTGTTGAAGGTAGCATGAAAAGAACATAATGGAGGCAAAGAAAGAATGGATGATTACCAACCAAAAAAATCTGTCTTTTCAACTTAAACCTCCCCCCTTTTTTTTGATTTCCTCTTACTATTTTTTATTTTGATGTTTGGAACTCTTTTTTGTTGTTGGGTTTTGGTTTTTTTTTTTTTTTTTAACATCTTTATTAGAGTATAATTGCTTTACAATGGTGTGTTACTTTCTGCTTTATAACAAAGTGAATTAGTTATAGACATACATATACATATGTTCCCATATCACTTCCCTCTTGCGTCTCCCTCCGTCCCACCCTCCCTATCCCACCCATCTAGGTGGTTACAAAGCACCGAGCTGATCTCCCTGTGCTATGCGGCTGCTTCCCACTAGCTATCTATTTTATGTTTGGTAGTGTATATATGTCCATTCCACTCTCTCCCTTTGTCCCAGCTAACCCTTCCCCCTCCCCGTATCCTCAAGTCCATTCTCTAGTAGGTCTGTGTCTTTATTCCTGTCTTACCCCTAGGTTCTTCATGACATTTTTTTCCCCTTAAATTCCATATATATGTGTTAGCATACAGTATTTGTCTTTCTCTTTCTGACTTACTTCACTCTGTATGACAGACTCTAGGTCTATCCACCTCATTACAAATAGCTCAATTTCGTTTCTTTTTATGGCAGAGTAATATTCCATTGTATATATGTGCCACATCTTCTTTATCCATTCATCCGATGATGGACACTTAGGTTGTTTCCATCTCCGGGCTATTGTAAATAGAGCTGCAATGAACATTTTGGTACATGACTCTTTTTGAATTATGGTTTTCTCAGGGTATATGCCCAGTAGTGGGATTGCTGGGTCATATGGTAGTTCTATTTGTAGTTTTTTAAGGAACCTCCATACTGTTCTCCATAGTGGCTGTACCAATTCACATTCCCACCAGCAGTGAAAGAGTGTTCCCTTCTCCACACCATCTCCAGCATTTATTTTTCTAGATTTTTTGATGATGGCCATTCTGACTGGTGTGAGATGATATCTCATTGTAGTTTTGATTTGCATTTCTCTAATGATTAATGATGTTGAGCATTCTTTCATGTGTTTGTTGGCAGTCTGTATATCTTCTTTGGAGAAATGTCTACTTAGGTCTTCTGCCCATTTTTGGATTGGATTGTTTGTTTTTTGTTACTGAGCTGCATGAGCTGCTTATAAATTTTGGAAATTAATCCTTTGTCGGTTGCTTCATTTGCAAATGTTTTCTCCCATTCTGAGGGTGGTCTTCTGGTCTTGTTTATGGTTTCCTTTGCTGTGCAAAAGCTTTGAAGTTTCATTAGGTCCCACTTGTTTAGTTTTGTCTTTATTTCCATTTCTCTAGGAGGTGGGTCAAAAAGGATCTTGCTGTGATTTATGTCATAGAGTGTTCTGCCTGTGTTGTCCTCTAAGAGTTTGATAGTTTCTGGCCTTACATTTCGGTCTTTAATCCATTTTGAGCTTATTTTTGTGTATGGTGTTAGGGAGTGATCTAATCTCATACTTTTACAGGTACCTGTCCAGTTTTCCCAGCACCACTTATTGAAGAGGCTGTCCTTTCTCCACTGTACATTCCTGCCTCCTTTATCAAAGATAAGGTGACCATATGTGCGTGGGTTTATCTCTGGGCTTTCTATCCTATTCCATTGATCTATCTTTCTGTTTTTGTGCCAGTACCATACTGTCTTGATTACTGTAGCTTTGTAATATAGTCTGAAGTCAGGGAGCCTGATTCCTCCAGCTCCGTTTTTTGTTCTGAAGATTGCTTTGGCTATTCAGGGTCTTTTGTGTTTCCACACAAATTGTGAATTTTTTTGTTCTAGTTCTGTGAAAAATGCCAGTGGTAGTTTGATAGGGATTGCATTGAATCTGTAGATTGCTTTGGGTAGTAGAGTCATTTTCACAATGTTCATTCTTCCAATCCAAGAACATGGTATATCTCTCCATCTGTTTGTATCATCTTTAATTTCTTTCATCAGTGTCTTATAATTTTCTGCATACAGGTCTTTTGTCTCCTTAGGTAGGTTTATTCCTAGATATTTTATTCTTTTTTTTGCAATGGTAAATGGGAGTGTTTTCTTGCTTTCACTTTCAGATTTCTTTTCATTAGTGTATAGGAATGCCAGAGATTTCTGTGCGTTAATTTTGTATCTTGCTACTTTACCGAATTCATTGATTAGCTCTAGTAGTTTTCTGGTAGCATCTTTAGGATTCTCTATGTATAGTACCATGTCATCTGCAAACAGTGACAGCTTTACTTCTTCTTTTCCAATTTGGATTCCTTTTATTTCCTTTTCTTCTCTGATTGCTGTGGCTAAAACTTCCAAAACTATGTTGAATAAGAGTGGTGAGAGTGGGCAACCTTGTCTTGTTTCTGATCTTAGTGGAAATGCTTTCAGTTTTTCACCATTGTGGACGATATTGGCTGCGGGTTTGTCATATATGGCCTTTATTATGTTGAGGAAAGTTCCCTCTATGCCTACACTCTGCAGGGTTTTTATCATAAATTGGTGTTGAATTTTTCAAAAGCTTTTTCTGCATCTATTGAGATGATCATATGGTTTTTCTCCCTCATTTTGTTAATATGGTTTATCACATTGATTGATTTGCGTATATTGAAGAATCCTTGCATTCCTGGAATAAACCCCACTTGATCATGGTGTATGATCCTTTTAATGTGCTGTTGGATTCTGTTTGCTAGTATTTTGTGGAGGATTTTTGCATCTATGTTCATCAGTGATATTGGCCTGTCGTTTCTTTCTTTGTGACATGTTTGTCTGGTTTTGGTATCAAGGTGTCGGTGGCCTCGTAGAATAAGTTTGGGAGTGTTCCCCCCTCTGCTATATTTTGGAAGAGTTTGAGAAGGATAGGTGTTAGCTCTTCTCTAAATGTTTGATAGAATTCGCCTGTGAAGCCATCTGGTCCTGGGCTTTTGTTTGTTGGAAGATTTTTCATCACAGTTTCAATTTCAGTGGTTGTGATTGGTCTGTTCATATTTTCTATTTCTTCCTGATTCAGTCTTGGCAGGTTGTGCATTTCTAAGAATTTGTCCATTTCTTCCAGGTTGTCCATTTTATTGGCATAGAGTTGCTTGTAGTAAGCTCTCATGACCTTTTGTATTTCTGTAGTGTCATTTGTTACTTCTCCTTTTTCATTTCTAATTCTGTTGATTTGCGTCTTCTCCCTTTTTTTCTTGAAGAGTCTGGCTAATGGTTTATCAATTTTGTTTATCTTCTCAAAGAACCCTTTTAGTTTTATTGATCTTTGCTATCCTTTCCTTCATTTCTTTTTCATTTATTTCTGATCTGATTTTTATGATTTCTTTCCTTCTGCTAACTTTGGGGGTTTTTTTGTTCTTCTTTCTCTAAATGCTTTAGGTGCAAGTTTAGGTTGTTTATTAGAGATGTTTCCTGTTTCTTAAGGTAGGATTGTATTGCTATAAACTTCCCTCTTAGAACTGCTTTTGCTGCATCCCATAGGTTTTGGGTCATCGTGTCTCCATTGTCATTTGTTTCTAGGTATTTTTTAATTTCCTCTTGATTTCTTCAGTGATCACCTTGTTATTAAGTAGTGTATTGTTTAGCCTCCATGTGTTTGTAATTTTTACAGATCTTTTCCTGTAATTGATATCTAGTCTCATAACATTGTGGTTGGAAAAGATACTTGATACAATTTCAATTTTCTTAAATTTACCAAGGCGTGATTTGTAATCCAAGATATGATCTATCCTGGAGAATGTTCCATGAGCACTTGAGAAAAATGTGTATTCTGTTTTTGGATGGAATGTCCTATAAATATCAATGAAGTCCACCTTGTTTAATGTATCAATTAAAGCTTGTGTTTCCTTATTTATTTTCATTTTGGATGATCTGTCCATTGGTGAAAGTGGGGTGTTAAAGTCCCCTACTATGAATGTGTTACTGTCGGTTTCCCCTTTTATGGCTGTTAGTGTTTGCCTTGTGTACTGAGGTGCTCCTATGTTGGGTGCATAAATATTTACAATCGTTATATCTTCTTCTTGGATCGATCCCTTGATTGTTATGTAGTGTCCTTCTTTGTCTCTTCTAACAGTCTTTATTTTAAAGTCTATTTTGTCTGATATGAGAATTGTTACTGCAGCTTTCTTTTGGTTTCCATTTGCATGGAATAACTTTTTCCATCCCCTTACTTTCAGTCTGTATGTGTCTCTAGGTCTGAAGTGGGTCTTTTGTAGACATCAAATATATGGGTCTTATTTTTGTATCCATCCAGCCAATCTGTGTCTTTTGGTGGGAGCATTTAGTCCATTTACATTTAAGGTAATTATCGATATGTATGTTCCTATTCCCATTTTCTTAATTGTTTTGGGTTCATTATTGTAGGTCTTTTCCTTCTCTTGTGTTTCTTGCCTAGAAAAGTTCCTTTAGCATTTGTTGTAAAGCTGGTTTGGTGGTGCTGAACTCTCTCAGCTTTTGCTTGTCTGTAAAGGTTTTAATTTCTCCATCAAATCTGAATGAGATCCTTGCTGGGAAGAGTAATCTTGGTTGCAGGTTTTTATCCTTCATCACTTTGAATATGTCCTGCCAGTCCCTTCTGGCTTGCAGAGTTTCTGATGAAAGATCAGCTTTTAACCTTATGGGGATTCCCTTGTGTGTTATTTGTTGTTTTTCCCTTGCTGCTTTTAATATGTTTTCTTTGTATTTAATTTTTGACAGTTTGATTAATATGTGTCTTGGTGTGTTTTTCCTTGGATTTATCCTGTATGGGACTCTCTGTGCTTCCTGGACTTGATTAACTATTTCCTTTCCCATATTAGGGAAGTTTTCAACTATTATCTCTTCAAATATTTTCTCAGTCCCTTTCTTTTTCTCTTCTTCTTCTGGAACCCCTATAATTCGAATGTTGGTGCATTTAATGTTGTCCCAGAGGTCTCTGAGACTGTCCTCAGTTCTTTTCATTCTTTTTTCTTTATTCTGCTCTGCAGTAGTTATTTTCACTATTTTATCTTCCAGGTCACTTATCCGTTCTTCTGCCTCAGTTATTCTGCTATTCATCCCATCTAGAGTATTTTTAATTTCATTTATTGCGTTGTTCATCATTGTTTGTTTCATCTTTAGTTCTTTTAGGTCCTTGTTAAATGTTTCTTGCATTTTGTCTATTCTATTTCCAAGATTTTGGATCATCTTTACTATCATTATTCTGAATTCTTTTTCAGGTAGACTGCCTATTTCCTCTTCATTTGTTAGGTCTGGTGGTTTTTTATCTTGCTCCTTCATCTGCTGTGTGATTTTCTGTCTTCTCATTTTGCTTATCTTACTGTGTTCGGGGTCTCTTTTTTTGCAGGCTGCAGGTTCATAGGTCCCATTGTTTTTGGTGTCTGTCCCCAGTGCCTAAGGTTGGTTCAGTGGGTTGTGTAGGCTTCCTGGTGGAGGGGACTGGTGCCTGTGTTCTGGTAGACGAGGCTGGATCTTGCCTTTGTGGTGGGCAGGTCTACATCTGGTGGTGTGTTTTGGGGTGTCTGTGGACTTATTAAGATTTTAGGCAGTCTCTCTCTTAATGGGTGGGGTTGTGTTCCTGTCTTGCTAGTTGTTTGGCATAGGGTGTCCAGCACTGTAGCTTGCTGGCCGTTGAGTGAAGCTGGGTGCTGGTGTTGAGATGGAGATCTCTGGGAGATTTTTGACGTTTGATATTATGTGGAGCTGGGAGATCTCTTGTGGACCAGTGTCCTGAAGTTGGCTCTCCCACCTCAGAGGCACAGCCCTGATGCCTTGCTGGAGCACCAAGAGCCTTTCATCCACATGGCTCAGAAGAAAAAGGAGAAAAAGTAGAAAGAATGAATTAGTAGAAGAAGGAAGGAAGGAAGGAAGAAAGAAAGAAAGAAAGAAAAGAAAGAAGGGAGGGAGGGAGGGCGGGAGGAAGGAAGGAGGGAAGGAAGGAAAGAAAGAAAGAAAGAAGATAAAGTAAATGAAAGTAAGATAAAATATAATAAAGTTATTAAAATAGAAAATAATTATTAAGAAAAAAATTAAAAAAACATAATGGACAGATAGAACCCTAGGACAAATGGTGGAAGCAAAGCTATACAGACAATATCTCACACAGAAGCATACACATACACACTCACAAAAAGAGGAAAAGGGGAAAAAATCATAGATCTTGCTCTCAAAGTCCACCTCCTCAATTTCGGATGATTCATTGTCTATTCATGGATTCCACAGATGCAGGTACATCAAGTTAATTGTGGAGATTTAATCCACTGCTTCTGAGGCTGCTGGGAGAGATTTCCCTTTCCCTTCTTGATTCGCACTGCTCCTGGGGTTCAGCTTTGGATTTGGCCCTGCCTCTGTGTGTAGGTCGCCGGAGGGTGTCTGTTCTTCGCTCAGACAGGACGAGGTTAAAGGAGCCGCTGATTCTGGGGCTCTGGCTCACTCAGGCCGGGGGAAGGGAGGGGCACGGAGTGCGGGGCAAGCCTGCGGCGTCAGAGGTGGCAGCAGCAGTAGCCTTAGCGCCTCATGCATGTCTCTGGGGTCTGCGCTTTTAGCCGCGGCTCGCGCCCATCTCTGGAGCTCCTTAAAGCAGCGCTCTTAATCCCATCTCCCTACGCGCCAGGAAACAAAGAGGGAAGAAAAAGTCTCTTGCCTCTTCGGCAGGTCCAGACTTTTTCCTGGACTCCCTACCGGCCAGCCGTGGCGCACTAACCCCCTGCAGGCTGTGTTCACGCCGCCAACCCCAGTCCTCTGCGCTCCGACCAAAGCCCGAGCCTCGGCTTCCAGCCCCGCCCGCCCCGGCGGGTGAGCAGACAAGCCTCTCGGGCTGGTGAGTGCTGGTTGGCACTGATCCTCTGTGCGGGAATCTCCCCGCTTTGCCTTCTGCAGCCCTGTGGCTGCACTCTCCTCTGTAGCGCCAAAGCTTACCCCCTGCCACCTGCCATCTCTGCCTGCAAAGGGGCTTCCTAGTTTGTGGAAACCTTTCCTCCTTCACGGCTCCCTCCCACTGGTGCAGGTCCCGTCCCTATCCTTTGTCTCTGTTTATTCTTTTTTCTTTTGCCCTACCCAGGTACGTGGGGAGTTTCTTGCCTTTTGGGAGGTCTGAGGTCTTCTGCCAGCGTTCAGGAGGTATTCTGTAGGAATTGTTCCACGTGTAGTTGTATTTCTGGTGTATCTGTGGGGAGGAAGGTGATCTCTGTGTCTTACTCTTCCGCCATCTTCCCCTCGTCCCTCCCTAAACCTCCCACTTTTGGGAACTTCTCATTTTTCTAATGATCCACATATATAGATATAAGGGCAAAATCAGGATGGACAATCAGATTGGTCAACTTAAATAAATGTATATCATGCTGACAGTATAAATAATCCTTGAATAAGAAATATTATGTGTTCATTTAAAAGTGTGAAATATAAAATGAAAGTATGATATTATATATTGCTTTAGTCTTTTATTATGATAACAACTATACTTAATTTTTTATTAGGAAAGAATACCAAATAACTGAGAGCACATGGAGTGAATACTAAGAAATTTATCCAACACAGAACAATTGGAAACACACATCTGTGTATGCATTTTATTGAATCTAAAAATGTAATTTTCATAATATTACCCAATTTCCAATTCATATATTTAAAAATTAATATGTCGTCTTTGCATATGTAAATACTGCAATAGCTGTTTCAAAGATTTCTGCTGAAGCATTTTTGTTTCCATGCAAATCACATTAATTGGAGAAATAGGAGTAGAAAGAAATGCCCTTGAGTTATAGTGCAACTTTTCTATGTCATAATGTTTGAAGGTAGATTAAAAAAAGGTTATGAATCACATTTAATTATGGATCAATACATATGCTCAGGTGAGAAAACATGAGCAAAACTGACTGTAGTCCACTCAACCTGAAGGAAAATAGTTTACCTTTCTCTAGCCCCCTGGTTAAAGAAAACACTAGTGTGATAAAAATACCTCTCAGAAATATTTAAATACAAATGTAGAAATCAAGGGAAACTCAATCTTATAGAAATTGGATTTATTGGTTTTTATGAGAGTAATATGCTTTTTTTTATAGAAAGCAGATTAATTAGTTAATTTTTGCTGTGTTGCATCTTTGTTTCTGTGCAAGGGCTTTCTCTAGTTGTGGCAAGTGGGGGCCACTCTTCATCGCGGTGTGCGGGTCTCTCACTATTGTGGCCTCTCTTGTTGCGGAGCACAGGCTCCAGACACGCAGGCTCAGTAGTTGTGGCTCTCGGGCCTAGTTGCTCCGCGGCATGTGGGATCTTCCCAGACCAGGGCTCGATCCTGTGTCCCCTGCATTAGCAGGCAGATTCTCAACCACTGTGCCACTAGGGAAGCCCAATGATAGTAATATGCTTTTAATGAACATTTCTAGTGAGAAATATTATGAAATTATAATATTAGTGTAGTAAATACTTAATTTTAAAATGTCAGTTATATAAGACAATATTTCATTCCAATCTCTACTACTTACTAACTAGAGTATCCTTAACAGATTATTTGACCACTTTGAATTCAGTTTGTTTTTCATTTTTAATCTGAAATATTGAGGGTAATCTTCCTTAAGAGTTGTTTTGTAGCTTATTTTGAGTTCATGAAATGAAAAAACTATATTATTGGACTTTTATTAAAATCTAACTCTAAATGTACAAGCGCACTGTACACTTTATGTACTTTAAGATCACTGTAGGTGATATAATGATTAGGTTTCCCTCAGTACTTGTCGGTACAGCTATCAGTGTATGTGACGTGAACGATGTGTGTGCACCGTGTGTGTGGGTGGAGGGGGTTGTTTGTCAGAAGAGCAGATTGGCCATCTCTTCAGAGCATTCCTCCGCACTGAAGCACGCTGGCACTTCATTTCAAAGGCTGACATGAAATCACAGCATTTCTCTTGATTACAGAGCAGAAGACACACAGACAGGGGCAGGTACATCCTAAGACGGAGACACAGTGGAAAGGTGATACGTAAATCATGGTGATACTGTTTATTTTTGATGGTTTCATGATCTGAAAGAATCTATCAGGGGCCCTGAACCAAGATGGCAGAGTAGAAGGATGTGCTCTCACTCCCTCTTATGAGAACACCAGAATCACAGCTAGCTGCTGGATAATTGTCGAAAGGAAGACACTGGAACTCACCAAAAAAGATACCCCACATCCGAAGACAAAGAAGAAGCCACAGTGAGATGGTAGGAGGGGCACAATCACAGTAAAATCAAATCCCATAACTGCTGGGTGGATAACTCACAGACTGGAGAACACTTATACCACAGAAGTCCACCCACTGGAGTGAAGGTTCTGAGCCCCACGTCAGGCTTCCCAACCTGGAGACCCGGCAACGGGAGGAGGAATTCCTAGAGAACCAGACTTTGAAAGCTAGTCGGATTTGATTGCAGGACTTTCACAGGACTGGGGGAAACAGAGACTGCACTCTTGGAGGGCACACACAAAGTAGTGTGCGCATCAGGACCCCAGGGGAGACTGAGCCAGACCTACCTGCTAGTATTGGAGTCTCCTGCAGAGGCAGGTGGTGGCTGTGGCTCACCACGGGGACAAGGACACTGACCAGAAGTTCTGGGAAGTACTCCTTGGTGTGAGCCCTCCCGGAGTCCGCCATCAGCCCCACCAAAGAGCCCAGGTAGGCTCCAGTGTTGGGTCACCTCAGGCCAAACAACCAACAGGGAGGGAACCCAGCCCCACCCATCAGCAGTCAAGCAGATTAAAATTTTACTGAGCACTGCCCGCAGAGCAACGGTCAGCTCTACCCACCACCAGTCCCTACCATCAGGAAACTTGCACAAGCCTCTTAGATAGCCTCAGCCACCAGAAAGCAGACAACAGAAGCAAGAAGAACTACAATCCTGCAGCCTGTGGAACAAAAACCACATTCACAGAAAAATAGACAAGATGAAAAGGCAGAGGGCTATGTACCAGATGAAGGAACAAGATAAAATCCCGGAAAAACAACTAAATGAAGTGGAGATAGGCAACCTTGCAGAAAAAGAATTCAGAATAATGATAGTGAAGATGATCCAGGACCTCGGAAAAAGAATGGAGGCAAAGATCGAGAAGATGCAAGAAATGTTTTACAAAGACCTAGAAGGATTAAAAAACAAACAACAGAGATGAACAATACAATAACTGAAATGAAAACTACACTAGAAGGAATCAATAGCAGAATAACTGAGGCAGAAGAAAGGATAAGTGACCTGGAAGACAGAATGGTGAAATTCACTGCTGCGGAACAGAATAAAGAAAAAAGAATGAAAATAAATGAAGACAGCCTAAGAGACCTCTGGGACAACATTAAACACAACAACATTCACATCATAGGGGTCCCAGAAGGGGAAGAGAGAGAAAGGACCAGAGAAAATATTTGAAGAGATTATAGTCGAAAACTTCCCTAACATGGGAAAGGAAATAGCCACCCAAGTTCAGGAAGCGCAGCGAGTCCCATACAGGATAAACCCAAGGAGAAACATGCCAAGACACATAGTAATCAAATTTTCAAAAATCAAAGACAAAGAAAAATTATTGAAAGCAGCAAGGGAAAAACAACAACTAATATACAAGGGAACTCCCATAAGGTTAACAGCTGATTTCTCAGCAGAAGCTCTACAAGCCAGAAGGGAGTGAGTGGCATGATATACTTAAAGTGATGAAAGGGAAGAACCTACAACCAAGGTTACTCTATCCAGCAAGGGTCTCATTCAGATTCGATGGAGAAATCAAAAGCTTTACAGACAAGCAAAAGCTAAGAGAATTCAGCACCACCAAACCAGCTCTACAACAAATGCTAAAGGAACTTCTCTAAGTGGGAAACACAAGAGAAGAAAAGGACCTACAAAAACAAACCCAAAACAATTAACAAAATGGTCATAGGAGCATACATATCGATAATTACCTTAAACATGAATGGATTAAATGCTCCAACCAAAAGACACATGCTTTCTGAATGGATACAAAAACAAGACCCATATATATGCTGTCTTCAAGATACCCACTTCAGACCTAGGGACACATACAGACTGAAAGTGAGGGGATGGGAAAAGATATCCATGCAAATGGAAATCAAAAGAAAGCTGGAGTAGCAATACTCATATCAGATAAAATAGACTTTAAATTAAAGAATTTTAAAAGAGACAAGGAAGGACAGTACATAATGATCAAGGGATCAATCCAAGAAGAAGATATAACAAATATAAATATATATGCACCCAACATAGGAGCACCTCAATACATAAGGCAATAGCTAACAGCTATAAAGGAGGAAATCGACAGCACAAAAATAGTGGGGGACTTTAACACCTCGTTTACACCAATGGACAGATCATCCAAAATGAAAATAAATAAGGAAACACAAGCTTTAAATGACACCATAGACCTGAGAGATTTAATTGATATTTATAGGACATTCCATCCAAAAACAGCAGATTACACTTTCTTCCCAAGTGTGCACAGAACATTCTCCAGGATAGTTCACATCTTGGGTCACAAATCAGGCCTCAGCAAATTTAAGAAAATTGAAATCATATCAGTCATCTTTTCTGACCACAACAGTATGAGATTAGAAATGAATTACAGGGAAAGAAATGTAAAAACCACAAATACATGGAGGCTAAACAATACATTACTAAATAACCAAGAGATCGCTCAAGAAATCAAAGAGGAAATAAAAAAATACCTAGAGACAAATGACAATGAAAACATGATGATCCAAAACCTATGGGATGCAGCAAAAGCAGTTCTAAGAGGGAAGTTTATAGCTATACAAGCCTACCTCAAGAAAGAAGAAAAATCTCATATAAACAATGTAACCTTACACCTAAAGGAACTAGAGAAAGAAGAACAAAAAAACCCCAAAGTTAGCAGAAGGAAATAAATCATAAAGATCAGAGCAGAAGTAAATGAAATAGAAACAAAGAAAACAATAGCAAAGATCAATAAAACTAAAAGCTGGTTCTTTGAGAAGATAAACAAAATTGATAAACAGTTAGCCAGATTCATGAAGAAAAAGAGGGAGAGGATTTAAATCAATAAAATTAAAAACGAAAAAGGAGAAGTTATAACGGACACCGCAGAAGTACAAAGCATCCTAAGAGACTACTACATGGAGGCAACTCCATGCCAATAAAATGGACAACCTGGAAGAAATGGACAAATTCTTAGAAAGGTATAACCTTCCAAGACTGAACCAGAAAGAAATAGAAAATATGAACAGACCAATCACAAGTAATGAAATTGAAAATGTGATTAAAAATCTTCCAGCAAACAAAAGGCCAGGAGCAGATGGCTTCACAGGTGAATTCTATCAAACATTTAGAGACAAGCTAACACCCATCCTTCTCAAACGCTTCCAAAATTTGCAGAGGAAGGAAAACTCCCAAACTCATTCTATGAGGCCACTATCACCCTGATACCAAAACCAGACAAAGATACTACAAAAAAAGAAAATTACAGACCAATATCACTGATGAATATAGATGCAAAAATCCTCAACAAAATACTATGAAACAGAATCCAACAACACATTAAAAGGATCATACACCATGATCAAGTGGGATTTATCCCAGGGATGCAATGATTCTTCAATATACGCAAATCAATCAATGTGATACACCATATTAACAAATTGAAGAATAAAAACCATATGATCATCTCAATAGATGCAGAAAAAGCTTTTGACAGAATGCAACACCCATTTATGATAAAAACTCTCCAGAAAGTGGGCATAGAGGGAACCTACCTCAACATAATAAAGGCCATATATGACAAACCCACAGCAAACATCATTCTCAATGGTGAAAAACTGAAAGCATTTTCTCTAAGATCAGGAACAAGACAAGGATGTCCACTCTCACCACTGATACTCAACATAGTTGTGGAAGTCCTAGCCATGGCATTCAGAGAAGGTAAAGAAATAAAAGGAATACAAATTGGAAAAGAAGTAGAACTGTCACTGTTTGCAGATGACATGATACTATACATAGAGTATCCTAAAGATGCTACCAGAAAACTACTAGAGCTAATCAATGAATTTGGTAAAGTTGCAGGATACAAAATTAATGCACAGAAATCTCTAGCATTCCTATACACTAATGATGAAAAATCTGAAACAGAAATTGAGGAAACACTCCCATTTACCATTGCAAGGAAAAGAATATAATACCTAGGAATAAACCTACCTAGGGAGACAAAAGTCCTGTATGCAGAAAACTGTAAGACACTGATGAAAGAAATTAAAGATGATACCAACAGACGGAGAGATATACCATGTTCTTGGATTGGAAGAATCAATATTGTGAAAATGACTGTACTGCCCAAAGCAATCTACAGATTCAATGCAATCCCTATCAAATTACCAATGGCATTTTTTACAGAACTAGAACAAAAAATCTTAAAAATTGTATGGAGACACAAAAGACCCCGAATAGGCAAAGCAGTCTTGAGGGAAAAACACGGAGCTGGAGGAATCAGGCTCCCTGACTTCAGACTATACTACAAAGCTACAGTCATCAAGACAATATGATACTGGCACAAAAACAGAAACATAGATCAATGGAACAAGATAGAAAGCCCAGCAATAAACCCACACACCTATGGTCAACTAATCTGTGACAGAGGAGGCAAGGATATACAGTGGAGAAAAGACAGTCTCTTCAGTAAATGGTGCTGGGACTACTGGACAGCTACATGTAAAAGAATGAAATTAGAACACTCCCTAACACCATACAGAAAAATAAGCTCAAAATGGATTAGAGCCCTAAATGTAAGACCAGACACTGTAAAACTCTTAGAGGAAAACATAGGAAGAACACTCTTTGACATAAATCACAGCAAGATCTCTTTTGATCCACCTCCTAGAGTAATGGAAATAAAAACAAAAATAAACAAATGGGACCTAATGAAACTTCAAAGCTTTTGCACAGCAAAGGAAACCATAAACAAGACGAAAAGACAACCCTGAGAATGGGAGAAAATATTTGCAAATGAAGCAACTGACAAAGGATTAATCTCCAAAATTTATAAGCAGCTCATGCAGCTTAATAACAAAAAAACAAACAACCCAATCCAAAAATGGGCAGAAGACCTAAATAGAAACTTCTCCAAAGAAGATATACAGACTGCCAACAAACACATGAAAGAATGCTCAACATCACTAATCATTAGAGAAATGCAGATCAAAACTATAGTGATGTATCACCTCGTGCCAGTTAGAATGGGCATCATCAGAAAATCTACAAACAACAAATGCTGGAGAGGGTGTGGAGAAAAGGGAACCCTCTTGCACTGTTGGGAATGTAAATTGATACAGCCACTATGGAGAACGGTATGGAAGTTCCTTAAAAAACTAAAAATAGAATTACCATATGCTCCTGCAATTCCACTACTGGGCATATACCCAGAGAAAACCATAATTCAAAAAGACACATGCACCCCCATGTTCATTGCAGCACTATTTACTATAGCCGGGTCATGTAAGCAACCTAAATGCCCATCGACAGACGAATGGATAAAGAAGATGTGATACATATATGCAATGGAATATTACTCAGCCCTAAAAAGGAACGAAATTGGGTCATTTGCTGAGACGTGGATGGATCTAGAGACTGTCATACAGAGTGAAGTAAGTCAGAAAGAGAAAAACAAATATCGTATATTAACGCATATATGTGGAACCTAGAAAAATGGTACAGATGAAGTGGTTTGCAGGGCAGAAGTTGAGACACAGAAGTAGAGAACAAACGTATGGACACCAAGGGGGCAAAGCCGCGGGGGGGTGGGGATGGTGGTGTCCTGAATTGGGCAATTGGGATTGACATGTATACACTGATGTGTAAAATTGATGACTAATAAGAACCTGCTGTATAGAAAAATAAATAAAATTCAAAAAAAAAATCTCAATTGACCTTAATAAACAAACAAACAAAAAAAAGAATCTATCAGACTGGGTTTGAAATTCGCACTGACAAATGGATTCAATTATGAGAACCTTTTCTTTAAGACCGCAGACTGAGCATGTATTTCATTATTATGAGAGCTCTGGGGAAGGAAATGGCCAGTCAAGCTTTGGATGGTTGTGGGCGTGAGCGATGCTCTGTTTTGTGGTCTGCAGCTTCCATGAGCTCCTCTCTACCTGTAACACCTTCCCCTGCAGCCCTTCTCAGGCAAACCTTGGGACAGGAAGGAGGTAGTTGGCTACTTTGGGGATGGAAGAGAAACTGAACTAAATAACGCAGCTGTTTCAGAGATTTAGTTAAATTACCATAATTACTAGGTCATAGTCTACCATTTCTTCAAGCCAAGTTCATGTTCGTAGAGGTCCTTCTCTCAGAAATATAAAGACTACTAGAATGGGTACTTCAACCTGTTAGAAGGAATAATATGAGAAAGAAAATCCTCCGTTAAATTGCAGGGTAAGGGTTACTGTTGTTATTATTACTATTCCCATCACCTGAACTTCTTCCTGTTATTAACCTGTCAGCATTTTTTGCTTTGGTATCATTTTTCTTGAGCACAGTTATTTCTTGGGCTGAAGAAAATTGATTAAAAGTGAAACTCAAACCAAGACTTGATGTTTAGAAGCGTCTGTCCCAGAAAAGATGGGAAAGTTGGGAATGATGTCAAGGAAAATTTATCATTATTTTTCAATGAAAGTAAAATGTCTAAACCCATAATAGGATGAAAGAGGGAGAGAGAGACAGAGAAAGTGTGTGAAATGTGCAAAATGCAGCTGAGAAATCTAATCAGGAAGAGAAAGTGTAATTCAAGGAACAGAAGCAGACTTCCCAGTTGTGATTTATTTCATAGACAAATTGAATTTAATATGTATTCAGTAAACCATTTTGTTCAAATACAAACTGATAAAACAAAAGAATGTGTTGAAATAAGATTGCAGAGCTATGAAAGCAAAATGAGAACCAACCTAATACCATTATAGTACTAATGGACAATTTAGAAAAGAGGGGCAATATATAATGTGTTTAAAATGAAACTAATGGGATGGAAGAAATGACTGATATGATATGATCATATTAAAATCAAGGAATAAAAGACAATTTGATTACAGCCATTAGAGGTAACATAGTATATATGGAGGACAGAAAAGACACTTCAACTTTTCCCGAAGGGGAGAATCACCCCCCCTAAAAAAATGGCCTCAAAAATCTATTTAGAGCAAATAAGTCTATCCATGAGATAACTAGCATCTGGGAATAATTGCTACAAACCATTGACCTTGAGGCTTATTACTTGTAAGGTACTGACGCACAGTGAGAAAGACAAACGAATTTAAACATCTCATATAAAATGCAGCTCATTACACCTGGTTTGTGTGTGTGTGTGTGTATGTATGTATGTATGTATATAGATGTGTATATATATATATATATATATATATAAAGTTTAGGAATACAAATAGACATAATGAAACTAAATAAAGCAAGGGAAAAGGGAATAAGGAACATGGAATTCAGGCAGGAGTAGGTAAGTCACGGCACTGGAATGGTGAGGGGGTGGGATGATTAGATATATGTTATTTTCAAGAACCTAGCTTTGTTTTGGATGTTGCATTTTTGGGTACTTAATTCAGAATTATGGTTATTACCATTATCATTATGTTTTTAATTGAGGTATAACAATGCAGGGAAGTACACTAAAATCTTAAAGTTGAATATTATATATATGTATATATAATATACAAGTATATATATATATCTGTGCTCACCCCTTAGATGAAGATAAAGAACATTTCTAGCATCAGAGAAGGTTTTTTGTGTGCCTGAAAATGTTATTCTCCTTTGCTGTGTTAGGCAGAAAGAATGATTGAAGTTAAATCCAATTTGGCATTGAACCGAGTCAAGCAGCTGTAGTTATAGTTTAGGCTCACTTCATGCTTGCCTTGTTCCTATTTCTTGGATGTAGTCTTCTTGAAGTTTTGATTGGTGTGTCCTTGGACCCTGTGTGAGATTCAGTTGGGTGCTTTGGGAGCTTAGAATCTAGCTCTTCTGCCTCCCACCTCAAGAAACTTCAAAATCTGGCAAGTGTCTTGAGTTGGAGATCTGGTGCATTTAATGCAGGCCTGTCCTCCAGAGGGACTTTCCTCCTACGTATCGTAAGATTGAGCAGTTTGTACCTTTCTGGCCTAGAAGAGGCTCTTCCTGGCAGGTCTTTTGTCTTCTGGGCTCTGAAAATTCTAATCCTGGGAGATTTCAAGCTTAACCGGTTTATGTAGATTTATGTTGCTCCAGGTTCAAAATCTGGCAGATATCTTTCATTTGTTTGCTGGAACTCGCACACTCTAAAGGGGCTTTGCTTTTAAGACCCCCATCTGCCCCAGTGCACGTCAGAAGCTTCCCTGGTTTCTCTGTCTTGTATAGATTCCACCTACCTAGACTAGTGGTTCTCAACTGGGTAGGATTTTGTACCCCACCGCTTTTCCCCATCCCCACATTTAACAACGCCTGTTGTGTTTTAGGGCCATCTTCCTCTTGTGGCTTTCTAATCGCGCATTTGGATAAATATGATTATGCTTATTCTATCTGTAATCTAGTAGCTTCCAGCCATTAATTGGGAAAATTATAACTAGAAAACTGCAAGTTACTTATCTTCGTGGCAACATAGGAAAGGTGTTTCATAGCTAAGCAACAAACTCATATTAATGAAGATCTTTAATGTTGTGAGTAAAGCAGATGACAGCTCAGGTCCTAAAGCATCATTTCCATGTATATATTTTGCAGTGACAGGACAGTCTATGGATTAGCTTTTCCTTGACTTAGATTTGAATTGTATAAGAGTTGATAAGAAAAGGTGACAGGATGCTACGAATAGATTTCTGGATAAATCAAATTTTTGGTTTAAAGAATTTCTTTTTCATTAGAACGCTGCACATGTAAGATTGTGATATGGCTGCTTTGCTGAATGAGTTTGGGGAACTTTATTCTTGCCATGAGAAAAATCTGAACACCTGACATTTGAGTGAACAAGCTCACACTTTACTTTTATTACTCAATATAAACTATAAAATAATAAATATTATTATATTTAAAATATTAGGCAAGGATTAAAATATTAAGCAAATTATTTCTTTTGGAAAAGAATTTCTTTTAGACAAGATGAATTTCTAACTTTAAGCCAGTGATTAATTGGTGCTTTAGTTTCATGTAATACATTGTTAAATATTGTTTGAAGATTTGCATGTATTAAACTAACAAGAAAATAATAGAGTATGCTGTAGCTTTACACTGTGTCTAAGAGCTGAACGCTTTTAATTACTTGCTGGCCGTTCATTGGAGATGTGGAGATAAGGGCATTCAGTTTGTGCTTTGCAATAATTACACCCAAAAGGTAGTGTAGAGAGTGATAAAATAGGTATTTTCTTATTAAAAGCTGTATTAGCTAAAACACATTAATATTACATTATTCTTATATTACAGGAAATATAGAAGGAATATTACAGAGAATATAAGGGTTGAGTGATGAGTTTTTTGTTTCTTTATTTTGGAGTTAGAAGCATATGAAATGGTCTTACTTTAAGACCAACATGAGACCATTTTACTGTTCACTCTGCTTTTCTGTTTTTAGACTCACCACACATATCTATCTTTGTTCCCCCATCAAGTATGGAATTGCATTAGAAAATAATAGCACAAATTATCAAAAAGGAAAAATATTGAAGCACCTGGAAATATATTTTAAAATACTGGTTGAATGAAATCCATCAATGTAAATTTAAATACTCAAAATGTGCTATCTTATGTGCCTTACTGTTTTTATGGATTATAGATGCACACAAAGTTGAATTATGCTACAAACTTCATGATCTCGATAATCAATAAGGTTTTTCATTGTATTATCTATCAGCATTTTTGTAGTTTGGAGATTTTGCGGAACTCCTGCTTTAAGAACATGGTAGCACCCTGCCCTCTGGGAGCTTTCTAAGGCTTTCAAATTTCCCTCTCCAGCTATAGAGTCATTTTTATAGAGGGTGGGACTCCTTCCTGACTCAACTCCGCTTAGGAAGAATTCATCCAGTTATTTATTCATACACTATATTCCTGTCATGGGACTGGGGTGAGGTCTAAAATTATCTGTGCCACATAAAAGCCACGAGAGTTCTTGAGACATGCAAGTATATCTTCCTGCAACTGATCAGAAACTGATGACATTTTGAAATGATATGAAAACACACAACCAGACTTGTAGGTAGAATCGTGATATTTATTTTGTGGGCATCACTGCTGTTGAGATGAAGATGTCATTCAAGTTTGGTTTTGTGCCCTAAAATTAGCCATGTGCCTCCTGGGCATTTTCATCCCCAAAGATGTTAATTGTTCTTCCAGCACTTTGTTTAATTTCGGTGGCATTTGCTATTTTGTATATCATCCATCTTCTTGAGGTTCTGTCAGTGATCGATGAGGCGACTGATTGTTCCTGTCAGCCTACCTTAAAGAGCCCACGAAAACGAGCACCTCAGAAGCTGCTCTCAAGCAGCCTGGCTTCTGATGTGTTTATTTTCACGCCCCTCTTTGGCTATACTCTATTACTTTCATCTTATGTGCTATTTTATAATGTGACCTTAGTAATAAAAAAAAAAACCTACTTGAATTTTAAGTGGTAGTTGAGAGAAAGCAATGTTGTACAAAAGAAGAAAAGAGGAAAAGAGGTTTTCATTTTAAGGCATTGCTTGTTGTGGACTTTAAGAAAGCTGGAATGAGGCTTTCAAATCCCAACAACATGATACATTAGGGCCCCTGAGTCTCTGGTGAGGGAAATATGGTTTCTTTATTTTATACAAAACATAACTTCTTTGATAATCTTGTTTTTCTTCGTTGTATAAAATATGATTTTATATAGTTTCTGGTTGACTTAGCTTACTATAGTGTTATGGCGTTTTACATGAAATGAGCACATGATATTAAGAATATTGTCACCTGTAAATACGGGCGCATATGAGAACAGGTGTTCAAAATGTTCCAATTAACTTCCTGAATTTTTTGGAGGATTTACTACTGACTGAGGTGTGCATTAAAAAATTGAAAATTCTCTTTTATTTATGCCTCTCTGTGTTAAATGTATACCCAGCTAATATCCACTTCAAAAATTTTATAAAGATAAAATGCTTACAGAGTAATTAATTAAAACAGTAGTTTGTATTTTTGTCTTTGTATTTTCCTCTCTGGCATTCTACAATTAGAGTTGTTTTTAGGCTTCACTGCTTCAGGAACATTTTTTGGCAGGACAGAATGCAGGTGTAGTACAAAGTCAAGGTTTGACCTCTATTTTGTAAAAGCCAAATCGCATTGAGAAAATGAAGCCAGCTGGGTCTAAGAATGAAGGCAGAAGGAGAAAATAGTTGAGGTCAAGGAGATGGAAAGAAAGGGATTCTATTTTAAGAAACCTGGGAGAGGAAAGTCTTCTAGGATCTAGCCCCACTTCCTCATAGAGGTGGGAAAATCAAGACTTTAGATGCACGTGGAGGACAGAAGCACTCAGCACGCACTAGGCAAAGGGTGCCCAGCTACATCCAAGAATCCCACGTTCCCAGATGGCAGGAGGCCAACTTGAAGGGGCCTCACTAATAACCCAAGAGCGCAGGACCTCCCCCACTGAACTGGAATTGTGCCAGGACTTTTACAATCCTGGTGGGATGTGGAAGGCAGATATGGCTGTCTAGTCTGTTCAGGCTGCTGTCACAAAGTGCTGTAGACAGAGTAGCTTATCGGCAACATTTATTTCTCACAGTTCTGGAGGCTGGGAAGTCTCCAGATCAAGCCACCAGCAGATTTGGTGTCTGGTGATGGCCTGGTTGGCCAGCCTCCTTCCTGTAACCTCACAAGGTGGAAGGGCCAGGAGAGTTCTCTGGAACCTCTTTTCTATGGGTACTAAACCCATTTCTCAAGGTCCCATCTCCTAATATCATCACTTTGGGGGTTAGGATTTCAACATAGGAAATAGTGAGAGAGGGGCACAAACACGCAGACCTGAACCATGGTCTTTGATTCTGAATCAGGTGGATTTAAAGATACTAATGAAATGCAGTATTTCTCACACCTAAACATAGCTAGAGATAAAGATGTTGGGAGAAAAGTGGTTTATATTCAGATATATTTCTACACCACTTTTCATTTCAATGACATGTAATACCTGAAGGTAATGCAAACGAATGACCAAGAAAGATTTGGATGCTCTGAAAACCCAAAGCAATAAGATACCACAATTTTAGTTACTTTTGCAATTGTTAACCAATGTTTGAATTTTCTTTTTTAAATAAACATTTATCGTGGAAATGTATGAGGCTAGTAATCAATTTTCCAGAGAGAAACTGTTGCTATGTCAAAAAAAGTCCTTGAGATAAGGCTCAAAAGGAAGTTAGGGTGGGAGCTGGTCTACTTTCCCTCTCTCAGCTACCATATCTTCCCTGATCCCACCAGCATTAGCTACAGCTGATACCATCCTGTTATCACTTTCCTTAGAGAACATTTCCTTACCTGACTTTAGACTCAGCACAGAGTATAGAAGTTGTTCAGTGTATATTATCAATGCACTAAGGTGGTCTTTGGTTTGTGTTTGTCAACCTACAAGGGAGTAAGTGGTACACACGCAAATTATAATAATCTGCCTGCATAGATAAATTAAGTTCTGTTCCTGTTTCCTGGTTTTTCTATTATTTCTCTTCCATTAACTCTGCTGGAAGGTTCAGACCAAGTTTTGTTGCTATATCCATAGGTGACATTCTGCATTTCTGTCCTTCCATCCTGCTAGGATTGTTTTATCTTATAGCTGTATCAAAAACACTGAACCTCTCTACTCCTTTCAGTGTTCAAGAATTTAGCCTAAAATCAAATGGCATTAGGTCTGGTGCAAGTTTAAGGCAAAGCAGAACATGACTATGGGTTGACTTTGAAAAATGACTTTGAACTTGGAAACCTGGTGTTTGTTGTCACACAAAGGTTGTCAACTTGAACACAAGCCTGAAACCCATCATAAGGGTCAGTTTAATCCTAGAAATTGGACCCAAGGTAAGGGATCAGACAAGAAAATTCTTATGGACAGGAAATGTTAAGAGGCGGTGACTAACAGACTGTAGCTTGTATATATTTAGAAATAACTCAGAAAGTATAATGAGTCATACTACTGTCATTTTTTTTTATTTTGTGTGTCTTTTATGTGTTTCCTCCCACCACGAAATCATTGTTAAGATACCTGGGAAGAGATCCATTATAATCATATGAACATATTTAAAATACTGTAAATGGTAGTTACTGTAAAATGTTCCATAATGCTATGATTTAGGTTGTGTTTTGGCGCTATTATGTCAGTAACATAATTCCTAGGGCCCAGTATCTAGGAATGTCAGAATTCCATACTGTAATCTCTTTCTAGGGCTTTCCAAGATATGATACGTAGAGACATGCAGGAAAATAAAACTTCTATCAAAGAGTTGTTTGTTACAATTAACAAGAATGCCATTTACTTCAATTTATAAAAAGCTTTTTACTAAGTCTGATAAAACCCCCATTCAGGGCTGCCAACTAAAAGATCTATCAGAGTGTAAAAGAAAGAAGGAAGGAGAGAAAAAGAGGTGGGGAAGGGATAGGAAGGGATGAGCATCCTCTCATCTACCCATCTGCATGGACCGAAAGGAAGAAGAAAAGCAGCCATGCTGCATTAAGAGGCTGGACCTTGCCTACGTCTGAATCAGGACTGCAAAGAGCAAGATTATCCACTGAAGCCCTGTGTTAAATAGTGTCTTGAGCTCAGACCCATTAGATAAGTAACTGGGAAGAGTTGGGCTTCTCTTTACCTTATATTTAAGAATTAGGTAACAAGTGAAACAAAATTCTCCCTTTAAATTGACAAAAATCTAACTGTAAGTAAAGTGGTTTGTTAATTAAGGGCAACACATAGGGGATTGCAAATCTCTATAGATTAAGAACATCCTGTATACACAAAATATACTAAGTAGAAGCCTCATTGTATGCATTTTTACCTTGTTTGTTCAAGTTCTGCAGAGAGGGATGAGGACAGATTCCCTATGGACACAAGGAAAGGAAACACAACAGACAGAAAAAGGCACAACTTCCCAAGCACTATTAATGTAACTCAGTGATCAAGTCAACACAGCACTTGAACCTTTGTGATAGACATACCTCTCCTCTGAGTCCATTGATTTTAAAAGAAAAGAAAACATTTTCGTGGCCTTCTGAACTGGGGTACATCAGCCTGGCAGAGAGCAGAATCCTAGAGTCGTAGGCAGGTGGGTCCTGAGATGGAGGAGAGGGGACTCGAGCTGAAAGTGCCAATAATGAACAGTGTTACTCTCATAGGGTCCACCCGTGGAACATGACTGGTTGTCCCTCCAACAAAGTACACTAGGATCCAAATAAATGTTCTCATCCTGCATGACCAGATTTGCGTGCTAGCAGATTCCGGTTCCCGGGGATCTATGTACCAAGCTGCTTTAAGAAATACAGTCCGGTAACAAAAAAAAAAAAAAAAAAAAAAATTAATAAATGAAAACCTCAATTAAATACAATTGGGAGACCAGAAGGGGGAGCTCTCACACCCTGTGACTAAAGCAGAGCCCAACAGGAAAAAGAAAGATGCCTCCTTTCCTGGCAAGGACTCAGTCAGTGCAGAGCTACACACTACACCGTAGCCCTCCCAACTTACTTGTCCCCCCTAGGAGGGTGTTCTCCTTCCCTTGCTGTGCAGGGACTTGCACGTGGCTCGCCATGGTTGCAAACCCCAAACTGCAATTCTCTACAGATTCCAAATAAACCCGTCATTGCTGGAGAATATCTGGCTGTTTGTTTCAGGTCAACACTCTCGATTCCATTCTGTGTTTACAATACAGTCTTTTGATTCTTTAATTACAATTTTCTATAGTGGAAGGATATTCCCCTTATATGTTTTTTTCTATGTTCACATTCCCTTACTTTTTCTTTTTTTTTTTTGCGGTACGCGGGCCTCTCACTGTTGTGGCCTCTCCCATTGCAGAGCACAAGCTCTGGACGCGCAGGCTCAGCGGCCATGGCTCACGGGCCCAGCCGCTCCGCGGCATGTGGGATCTTCCCGGACCGGGACATGAACCCGTGTCCCCTGCATCGGCAGGCGGACTCTCAACCACTGCGCCACCAGAGAAGCCCATCCCCTACTTTTGGTTTCCTTTTTTTTTTTTTTTACATCTTTATTGCAATATAATTGCTTTACAATGGTGTGTTAGTTTCTGCTTTATAACAAAGTGAATCAGTTATGCATATGCATACGTTCCCATATCTCTTCCCTTATGCGTCTCCCTCCTTCCCACCCTCCCTATCCCACCCCTCTAGGTGGTTACAAAGCACCAAGCTGATCTCCCTGTGCTATGTGGCTGCTTCCCACTAGCTATCTATTTGACGTTTGGTAGTGTATATATGTTCATGCCACTCTCTCATTTTGTCACAGCTTACCCTTCCCCCTCCCTGTATCCTCAAGTCCTTTCTCTAGTAGGTCTGTGTCTTTATTCCCGTCTTGCCCCTAGGTTCTTCAGAACCTTTTTTTTCTTAGATTCCATATATATGTGTTAGCATACGGTATTTGTCTTTCTCTTTCTGACTTACTTCATTCTGTATGACAGACTCTAGGTCCATCCACCTCACTACAAATAACTCAATTTCGTTTCTTCTTATGGCTGAGTAATATTCCATTGTATATATGTGCCACATCTTCTTTATCCATTCATCCGATGATGGACACTTAGGTTGCTTCCATCTCCTGGCTATTGTAAATAGAGCTGCAATGAACATTTTGGTACATGACTCTTTTTGAATTATGGTTTTCTCAGGATATATGCCCAGTAGTGGGATTGCTGGGTCATATGGTAGTTCTACTTGTAGTTTTTTAAAGAACCTCCATACTGTTCTCCATAGTGGCTGTACCAATTCACATTCCCACCAGCAGTGCAAGAGTGTTCCCTTTTCTCCACACCCTCTCCAGCATTTATTGTTTCTAGATTTTTTGATGATGGCCATTCTGACTGGTGTGAGATGATATCTCATTGTAGTTTTGATTTGCATTTCTCTAATGATTAATGATGTTGAGCATTCATGTGTTTGTTGGCAATCTGTATATCTTCTTTGGAGAAGTTTCTATTTAGGTCTTCTGCCCATTTTTGGATTGGGTTGTTTGTTTTTTTGTTATTGAGTTGCATGAGCTGCTTGTAAATTTTGGAGATTAATCCTTTGTCAGTTGCTTCATTTGCAAATGTTTTCTCCCATTCTGAGGGTTGTCTTTTGGTCTTGTTTATGGTTTCCTTTGCTGTGCAAAAGCTTTGAAGTTTCATTAGGTCCCATTTGTTTATTTTTGTTTTTATTTCCATTTCCCTAGGAGGTGGGTCAAAAAGGATCTTGCTGTCATTTATGTCATAGAGTGTTCTGCCTGTGTTTTCCTCTAAGAGTTTGATAGTTTCTGGCCTTACATTTAGGTCTTTAATCCATTTTGAGCTTCTTTTTGTGTATGGTGTTAGGGAGTGATCTAATCTCATACTTTTACATGTACCTGTCCAGTTTTCCCAGCACCACTTATTGAAGAGGCTGTCCTTTCTCCACTGTACATTCATGCCTCCTTTATCAAAGATAAGGTGACCATATGTGCTTGGGTTTATCTCCACATTCCCCTACTTTTAAATGTATTTTGTTTTCTGTTTTGCTAACACCATGAGGGACAAAAATGGAAGTATATTGTCCAGCTGGCAGTGGAAATTCTTATTTTAAGGAAAGGTTTTATTTACACTTAGATAGGGATCTTTGTAAGCTTTTTTTTTTCCTACCTGAAAATGAAATCTTGCCATTTGCAGCAACATGGATGGACTTTGAGGGCATTACGCTAAGTGATATAAGTCAGACAAGGACAAATATCGTATGGTTTCACTTATGTGTGGAATAAAATAAACAAACAAAAATAAACACATAGATGCAGAGAACAGAGTAATGGTTACCAGAAGGGAAGGGGATGGAGAAGGGCAAAACAGGTAAAGGGGGTCAACTGTATGATGACAGTTGGAAACTGAACTTTTGGTGGTGAGCATGCTGTGGTGTATACAGAAGTTGCAGTTGTACATATGACACTTGTATAATGCTGTAAACCCGTTAAAAAAAAGCAAACAGACTATGAGTTAAGGCTCCTCAATTGCGATTCACAGATGATTTTTCCTGGACCTGTGTGTTAGGCCATTTGAACGCTGAAAAGAGCATCTAGTCAAATATGGACATATTTAATGGTCCATCATTTGTACGTACAGTCAAGGTTGGGTGAGGTGGAAGGGTGGGAAAAAGATGGATTCCAAATGTGATTTTCATTTATATTTGGGAAAAAGACCCAGAGAGAGAATGCCCATTTATTGGAAGCTTCTCTTCAATATGCCTCAATGGCCAGACATGTGGGTTGTCTTTTGTTTTTTTATTCTGAATAAATCAAACTTTGGGGAACTTTAAAAAAAAAAAAGTGAATGATGAGTAAGAGAGAGTAAGAGAGAGACAGAAGAGAAGACTGAAAAGTAGATTAAAAAAATTAAAAGGAAAGTATCTCTAAGTAAGTTATGAGTATAAAAACCATCAGGTGATAGATGCTAATGATCTGGGAGCATCACTGGCATCACCTGGGAGTCTGTGGAAAATGCAGAATCTCAGGAGCCACCCAATACCTACTGAATAACAATCTGCATGTTAACATATGGAAGTGATGTGCGATGTTAACAGTTCAGAAACCGAGGCCTAGGTAACAAAAAATGTTGCTCTTTCTGGATTAAAGGATACCTAACTTCAAATCCATCTTTGCCACCTATGAGGAGTTTCTTAGCTTCCCCGTGCCTGTCACCTCATACGTAAAACAGGCTTATTAATTACCTACTTCTATGGATAGTTGAAAGAATTAAACGTAGAAATACATGCAAAGTGATTATAACACCCAGTAACTGTCAGTAATTTGTATTATTACTTCTGTAGAGGAACCATGGTGTAGCTGAAAGTGGATGAATCCAGGATTTAGATTCTTGGACTCCTGTTTTAGAAGCTTACTGGCTGTGGGACTTTTGGTAAATTGAATACCCATTCTGAGCCTGTGTTTTCTCAAGTGTTAAAATGGAATATTAATGCTTATGTGAGGAACATTCTAAAGTGTTCTTAAAATGATACTTTTTAAAGTACTTTAAAATGATTAATAATGTAAATGCAAGCTATTATTATTATCATTCATCCTAATGATAGCTACTAGGGTCCAATCTGGTTTGTATCAGATGGAGATTGACTCCATCTATAGCTGGGTCAAATGACATATTAGTGTAAGTTTAAATATAGAAAAGTGCAGGCACTTTAGACAAGTCTAAACCTTGCCTTTACTCTCTCTGATACCCTGAGGAATCTGCACATGGCCATGGCCTACTGAATGCCAACATGGGGTACTTCCACAGTACAAAGTCCAGACATCTGGCTCATAATATTCAGAGTCCTCAATGGGTAGACTGTCCTAGAGCAGGTAATAATATAAACAATTTATGTTTTTTCACGCATGAGAGGAAATGACCTTCATAACTTACTTGTAGCTTCATTTCTTATTACTTATGAGTCATTCAGTAAATAATAGAAATAGATTATATTGTTCAACTGCCCTTTGTTATATATTCCCATTGTAAATGGATATTTTTCTTTGTCCTGACATATTTGCAACAATAATGTGTTTTCAGGCTATAAATATTGATGGAGCAAAGATGTGTGTTTGCACTTTGAATACTTGATAAGTTTCACAAGCACCTATAGAATGAACATTAGCAGTTCTGGGAAGCTTTACTTATCCCCCAAAGGACAATTCATGCTGCAGGGGCTTAAAAAATATCTTTCATTAAATGAGTTGTTTCCACTAAGCAATTACTTAATTTTAACTGATTTTTAACTAAGGTTGAACTTTATCGTGAATATTAATCACTGCAGGGAAACTTACAGATATGCCACATTATCTGATCCCCTGAGTGAGTAAAATGTTTTAAAATTTAATCTAGAATTATATAAAGGCAATTTTTATTTAGAATGATCTTGACTAATTGACGTTTGTCTTTAATCAAAACCTGATGGAAAGGTAGATATATAATCTAAATGCAGAAGGATTTGGTCATGTGATATATGCAAGAAATAGGCAGGTTGGAATGGAGGAGAGGTTTGACAAGAAAAGCTGAAGTAGGTCTCTTTCACACAATAATTGCTGTCATTTATTTTTAAACAAAAGCAACGTTTCTTTAGTTTTTTAAAAATAAAATTCTGGGGCTTCCCTGGTGGCGCGGTGGTTAAGAGTCCGCCTGCCGATGCAGGGGACACGGGTTCGTGCCCCGGTCTGGGAAGATCCCACATGCCATGGAGCGCTGGGCCCGAGGGCCATGGCCGCTAAAGCCTGCGCATCCGGAGCCTGTGCTCCGCAACGGGAGAGGCCACAGCAGTGAGAGGCCCGTGCACTGCAAAAAAAATAAAATAAAAATAAAATAAAATAAAATAAAATTCTGTAAACTTCAGTCTGTTAATTTAAATGGCCTAAGACTAGAGCTTATTAAAAAGCAGATGCACATCTTTCCTTGGTTAAACTTTTAATTTTTTAGGGCTCTGGACCACTCATCTTTCTAACACATTTAATCTCCTTCTTATGTTTCTTTTCTTCCCTCCGTTTACAACTGTAGCTTAAACATGCAAACAACTCATTTGCATTTTAGCCCCTTCTTGAGCTCACTGTAGCTCCCTAACTTTCCGAGGTTTTTCCTGACAGAAACATCATTTAGGGAAAGATTCTTGAAGGATGGTCAGTCCAACTATTTCTCTGGGTAACCTAAAAATCCACCTCTAAGTTGAGCAGACTCTCAAGGCATGCATATGTAGAATATTTTAAATTGGCGCCCTATAGAATTACTTGTCATACATTTTGATTTTAGCCTGGTACTTCTTTTCATTGGAGCTTTGCTTGAGAGATTCTGTGTGTTGTCCCTGGAAAACTGTGATGTGTGAACTACAGCCTTCCATGATTCTTCACATATTTAACTGAGAGAAGTGGTGTTATTAATAGTCCTATTTGAGGAAGCTAGCCCTGAGGTGTACTTCCAAGACAAATATCATTTTAGGTTCTGTTCATCATGGCGTAGGGGCCACTGGATGAAACTGTAATAGGACCAGCTCTGCCTCCAACTAGGACCTTCCCTTCCCCACTTCCCCACTGGAGGGGGTTTAGTTTCATTATCTTCCAAGAGCAGCTGCTGTTACATCCAGGGGTTCATCATCATGCCGTCAAAGGTAACACTGGAAGCTTTAAAGGGAACCCAGCAAGTACTTTCCCCAATAATAGCGCTTTGTGGAGAAAGGTAGAAAATTTTAGTTCCTGCCGTGAGCTTTTTCACATCCCAAAGTCAGAAAAGGTGACTCTAAGTTACAGTTTCACACTATGGTCCCTGAATTGAAGAACTAGAAAGTGTCCCAGTGGAGGCACTGAAGAACAGGACTGTGTTTGATAAAGGATGACTTATGACTCAAGCCAGAAAAACATAGGGTGTGAGAATGTTAAGATACCAATAATCGGGGCTCTCTGTTCTTATCACCCAATCTTGGCCTCTGGTCGAAGTGTGAAGGAATATTACAAAACTAGATACCCGAATGGCTTAAAGGACAACATCTAGGTCTGGGCTCTTGGAACTCTGAATTAACATTAAGTAATGAGATAACTAATAGGAATAGAATTGGTCCAGATATTAAATTAAACAAAGAAGAAGAAGAAAAAAACCTGACTATATATTTAGTTCCTGTCCTAGCAGTTGTGCCCCCAGATATCCCTTAAATCACTCTTTCCTCTCCATTCCCACTGACATTGTCTGTAGTAAACTACCCATCAGCTTTTACCTGACGGTTGAAAGTCTTTCTAAGTGGGTTCCTTGCTTGGAATCATTTTCATTGTTCCAATTTATTGTCCCTACTATTTCGAGTCAGAATAATCTAAAACAAATTTCTTACAGTTTCATCCTCAGTTTGGAGACATTCTTTGATGTCTCCCCACAGCTTTTTACAGAGCTGGCAAGAAGTTTCTTGACCTGGACTTTCTCTACCTCCTCAAGTTCATTGGAAGGCTACTGTAGCACAGGGGTTGTGAACACATCCCACAACCCAACTGCCGGAGTTTGAAGCTCTTGTGCTCGGGAAGCTGCCTGTCCTTGTCCCTTAGTTTTATAATAGGTGACGCAGGGACGTAATCTTAGTAAGTGTCTCATAATGTTGCTATGAGGATTAGAGGGAACTAAGATAATGTGTGTAAATGCCAAGAGCAGTGTTTGGTACACAGGGAGCACCCTTCCACCCTTTTCTTCCCTACTGCACATGTCCAGTCTTCCGAAGCTCAAGTCCCACTGGATTATGTTTGGTTCCCCAGAGGAGGCGTGCTGTTTCTCTGCAGGTGCCTGTGCACTCCCTCCTCCTTGCATGTCGGTGCCATACCTTCCCCGCCTCAGGACCACTGCCAGTTCTCTTCTGGCCCTGATGCTCCCAGGGTCCACATACACAGCACATACCCTGGGGCATTTTCTGTTCATCTTACAGAATTCATCTCAAGCATTATTGAATATCCCAAATTTTCATAGAAACTCTTTGGCTTAAATAACAAACATGGAAGGTACAAGAAGGAAACTGACTTCAGGGAAATCTGAAGCCAGGAATCATCAAAGCCTTCTCTCTTCCTCTTCATTCTCTGCCATTGCAGATGGGCTTTTCACTGAGGACAGCTTAGAACTGATGGTATCCTTCAAGTTTAGGAGCCCTAGGAGAACAGAGAACATCAAAAAACAAAAATGACAGTGGCATTATTGCAGGAATCCACCGCTATTGCCATCTTGGATCTAGCTTTAAGCAGAGAGGAAAACAGTCTATATGTAATGAAACAGAGTTCATTTAAACTTATCAACACTTGTATTGAAGCATTAACTTTTTTGCAGGTCAGTAGCCTAGGAATCAAAGGATGGAGAACTTTTTTTTTTAAACATTTAAAAAATTTTACTTATTTATTTATTTATGGCTGCGTTGGGTATTTGTTGCTGCATGCGGGCTTTCTCTAGTTGCGGCGAGTGAGAGCTACTCTTCGTTGTGGTGCGCGGGTTTCTCATTGAGGTGGCTTCTCTTGTTGTGGAGCATGGACTCTAGGCACGCGAACTTCAGTAGTTGTGGTTCGTGGGCTCAGTAGTTGTGGCTCGCGGGCTCTAGAGCGCAGGCTCAGTAGTGGTGGCCCACGGGCTTAGTTGCTCTGCAGCATGTGGGACCTTCCCAGAACAGGGCACGAACCCGTGTCCCCTGCATTGGCGGGCGGATTCTTAGCCACTGTGCCACCAGGGAAGCCCGAAATGGTTAACTCTTGTCCTAGAAAGGGAGCACATTCACAAAACACTTATACACAAGATATAAAGTGCGGTTGATTGGGAAAAACTTTACAAGCAGAGATGTAGCAAAGTGCATGCACTTCCTTGAGATTCCTTTATTTCACACAGATGTGTGCTCAGGCCAGGCTTGACCCTGCAGACCAGTGGCCAGTGGCCAGTGGAAAGAGGTTTTACTCCAAAGTTTTCTGTGCATAGAGCAAAGACTTTCTGTATGACCAGGTAGCAATGAAAGCTCCTTGTTCCAGGAGGTTAGACCTTGTTCAATGAAGCAACCATGGCTCAGGGTCTGTGCTTCTGGAAGCTATCTTTGACCAGCTGCCTCTGCTAAGCTGCTGAAATGGGACAGAAATGAGCATTCAGAGTTACCCTGATCTCTCTCTCTCTCTTCAGTTTTCCACAGAGCCCAAGGTGAGTTTGAGTTCTTTTCACCCAAACTATTCTTAAAACAATAGACTTGAACATACTCAAAGGGGTATAAGCTTACCTAAAGTTGATCTAAAAGTTAAAAATTGTTGTTGCTTAAACTCCTACTTAAGATTGCAAGAGAACTATTTCATTTGATTATCTTCACAATTAATCAATCATTAATTCAAGTTGGACTCTTGGAAGTTTGCTTCCATTCGTGTATTTTCTGTCATTTTTGTATTTATTCTTTTATTGCATTTGTATGTTTCAATACCTAAAATCCTATCATCACTTAACTTTATTTAGCAATGGCAGTTTTACACTTATTTCAGCAGTTGCAATCATGACACTCAAATGACCTTTCCTTGAGAGATTGTATATCAAATTCAGTATGCTCAACTGACAATATAGTTTCCATATTGTACACTACAGTATATCAGATTTAAGCTCTTGTTCTCAAAGACGAAAAGGTTCTGTTTCCCTTGCAGCCATTTGCATCTAATTAATACAGTCTTTGTAAAATCCATTGCTATGGTGATAGAAGTTCCATACTAAAAAAGAAACTTTTAAAATGCCAGCTCAGTATGTCACATATTTACAACTCTTTGATAATGTCTCCATCTTATCATTCTAATCTTGTTATCATCCCTAGATAGAAACAAGTATATCTTTTACTTTGAACTTTGCTGTAGTTGCCCTAAACAACAGATTTTATAATGAACTGCATTGATTACTTTTGATATGACTTGTACCTGTGCACTTCAGTTTTAGCAAGGGCTCTGTCATGTCATGTTTGTACCTTTGACAAGCTGACCCAGTTTTCAAAATGCTTTCAAATCTATGGTTGAGTTGTTAACCTAAATCCCTGTCTTGATGGGTTTGTGCGTTTGACATCTTTCTCATAGGAGCAGGGAGCTGTGATGGCTGGACATTATTCATAACTCCCTACCCTTACTAGGAACTTAACTGAAGCATGCTTTGCGTATGAGAACAAGAAATCAATTGAACAATTCAGTTTTCTCTTAAGATGTATTCATGGAAGTTTAACTGTAAAGTTTACTCCAAACTATAACTTAGCACACATCAATTTATCTTAGAAGCAAATTACTTACAAATTAAAATGCATCCAAGTTCTTTAGCTGTGTTTAAATTGTAGAGGATCTGGGCATGTGTGCAATGCTACCAGTTGTATCACTGTGCTGTCATAAGGATCTTTAGCATACAGAATTACAATGAATGTGGTGGTTCGGGGATTAAAATCTCCTTAAATACTCATTCACATGACAGACTGGAGCAATTAGTGTATAGTAACAATGGTGCATGGATAACAAGAATGTCTCATATATTTCCACGGAGAGTCATCTTCCATTATAATCATCCTAATGAAAAAATCACAGTGGTTGAATGGAACTGCCATTGGTATAGCATTAAAAAAATAAAAAGAGGTGAACACTCAAAAACATCATTAAAGTCACATTAAGGAACTGATTGAAATTGACCAGAAAGGGAATAATCATGGAGCTGTCATTACTACCCCTTTCTTACAGCTTTCAGTCCAGGTGTTACGGAAATCTCATGTCAGTGGGTGCCTGTACTGTAATATCTTCACAGAGTACTGTGTGTGGAGAATGAAATGACAGACCTAATGATTCTAGTAGCTTTTATTCATCAGCTAAGGTTTAGTCTTTACCATGGAATCTATTCTCC
Organism: Pseudorca crassidens; assembly: GCF_039906515.1. Classification (NCBI taxonomy): domain Eukaryota; kingdom Metazoa; phylum Chordata; class Mammalia; order Artiodactyla; family Delphinidae; genus Pseudorca; species Pseudorca crassidens. The sequence continues at coordinate 34,951,401 of NC_090316.1, read as the reverse complement.
ATGTAGCTTCCATCCATGTCTGGCAAGTTACATGAAGGAATTGAATAAAAAGCAAATTATGCCACAGTGGCTATATCAACTTTGTTTTGCTTTTAATTTCACTTAGAACCTAGCTGTATCACATTCCTGTTTTCAGTTGATTTCTCTTCCTGCGCCTTTTCATTTTCTGTTTTTGTCAAAAGAAGAAGTAAAAAAAAAATCCATGCCCAAAGTGAAGATAAAAAGTCAGAAGGAGAGACTTTACAGAGATTGATCTCTAAAGAAACAGAGTATAAAATAGATGGAGTGGAATTGGTTTGTTGTAACATCAGTATGCCGTGCTAGCAGATGGAAGAAGAATGTGTGTGTGGACTTGGGATGAGAGAGTTCAAGCCAGGAAGGCTGATGATGCTGCAGTGAGAGAACATGTTGATAGGTAGGCTCACTGAGCACCACTTCCCCCTGGTCCTTGAATAACAGGCCCAGTATTGAGCCCGTTAATAAGTAGTTGGCAGGTAACTTGGCAGGTAACAAATCGAAAGTAGCTCATTTGCAAGTGAAATAGTCTCTCTGAATTAGCCAGTCTGAGATGTTCTTTCCAAGTGTATTCCTATAGTATGTTGAAAACCTGCTATTGATTGTTAGAATGTGAAGATGGTATTTCAATTGGGATTCTAAGTTTGGGCAGAGGGAAAAGTGGGGATAAGTTATGGCACGTTAATAAGCCACAGCATATTTAACATAAATACAATGGCTGCTCATTTCATGTATTGTGATTGCTGAATGGAATATTTGAAATACTCAGCAATTCTGCCAAAAATGCTTTGAGTACATGCACAGGGGCCTTGGTGTATCATTTTTTTTTTTTTTTTTTCGCGGTACGCGGGCCTCTCACTGTTGTGGCCTCTCCCGTTGCGGAGCACAGGCTCCGGACGCACAGGCTCAGCGGCCATGGCTCACGGGCCCAGCCGCACCGCAGCATGTGGGATCTTCCCGGACCGGGGCACAAACCCGTGTCCCCTGCATCGGCAGGCGGACTCTCAACCACTGCGCCACCAAGGAAGCCCGGTGTATCATTTTTGATATTCACTTTCTCTTCTTTCATCAGGTTTTGGAACAACCCTCAGGACATTTCTGTGTTCCTCAAACCCTTTATAAAACAGAGCAAAGTAAAGATTTTGATGGAAAGTTTCTTACAAGCTCTGACTTCTTTGTTCATTGGTACATAATTTCCTTTTGCACAGAACTCCAGTTCCACCTTCATTTGACACAACTGAGTGGTGTATAACCTTGGAATGTGCAAACGATGTCAGCATATATCAGACAAACAAGAGAATTCATGTTACAGAAAATTAGAAAATGCTTGCATATAAAATCAAGGATCTTAATGTGAATCCAGTGAGAGGTCTAGAAATCAAAATACTTTCCTGCCCTTCAAAAGGATATATGATTCCTATTTGATGCCCTGCTCTTTGGCTGCCTATTTATAACAATGCAGCTGAAATTGCCAGATGATTACTATGTTGATGATCACTAATATGAAGCAGCCAGAGATTTTACAAGGTTTCTTTAAAATGTTTGGTATCAATCTTGTTATTTGTCAGCATGTCAGTTTCCTAGGGCTGTCATCACAAACTGAGAGGCTTAAAACAACAGAAATGTATTGTCTTACAGTTCTTGAGGCTAGATATCCACCATCAAGGTGCTGGCAGGGCCCTGCTCCCTCTGCAGCCTCTAGGGGAGGATCTCTTCTTGCCTTTTCCAGTTTCTGGTGGCCCCAGGTGTTCCTTGGTTTGTAGGGTAACTTCAGTCTTTGCCTCTGTCTTCACATGATCATCTTCCTTCTGTGTTTGTCTCCTTCTTGCGTGTCTGTGTCCAAATTGCTCTCTTCTTATACCGACATGGTCATATTGACCTCATCCTAATATGATGGCATCTGTAACAACTCGTATTTCCAAATAAGGTCCCTTTCACAGTTTCCAGGGTTAGAACTTCCACATATCTTTTGGGGGGACACACTTAATAATAGTATTGATTTTAGGTAGGGACAGGCTCTAATTTTTGCATAGACAAGCTCATCTGTTAGCTTAGGTAATAAACAGATAAACTGGGGGAAAAGTCTTTGTAAACATATTAAGGAGATAGTTTCATCCATGAACTGAGGGCACCTACCATTCTGTACTGAAAAATTCATGGTGAGATCATATGGACTCTGGGCACAAGAAATCTCCGTAGATAGGAGTCATTGTCTTTATATTAGAATTGCCTGCTTTATCTAAAGCCAGATCCTTCAGTTTTCACCTTTTATGTCTAATAAAATAATTTTGATAATCTTATTGATTTTAATTTTTCATAAGTTTTAAGCACTTTAAGTCTGTTAGCCTGAGCTCCAAAATATTGTCCCAACTGCATTTTTTCAAGTAAATTAAAAAGAAATGTGGGATGATCTTTCAATATTAAATATAAAAATCATTTTTCTAGTTGTAACAAATCTTTTGATTTTATGTTATATGGACTTTTGCATGGATATAACTAAAAGAATGTAGTAACAATATGGTATATTTTTATTCAGAGAACTAGAAAAATTTTAATTCTGAATTTCACTTAGAAGAATTTTTCTCAATATTGCTAAAGAAAGAAAAGTTATAGCTTTACTTTTTGCATGCAGCCATGTCTAAGAAATGTAATAGAGCTCCCTTAAGGGTACACACAGGTGAGGGAATGGATTTAGCATCTATTATCAAATCTTGGGTATATTCTGTTTCTTATATTCTGCCTAATGGTGAGAATTATGAGTGTCTCTCATAAATGGTACTCACTTAAGAAGACTTTAATTTGTTAATAGGGTATCTATTTTATTAAAGTGGCATTGAATAGGGCTTAAGAGCATGGATTCTAAAGTCAGTCTACCTGTTTCTGCATATCACCTCCATCACTGACTAACTCTGTGAACTTGGCCTAATCAATTATCTTTTCTGGGCTTTAGTTCTATAAACTGGTAATAACAATACTAATTTGTTATTAAGAGTTGATAAGAAAATTAAGTGATTTAATAGAGTCAAACACTTAGAATAATTCTTGGTATGTAGAAAGCAGTGTGGTAATCTTAGCTATTCCTATTCCTGTTTATATTGTTGCTAATGTTATTACGATGATAAAATTACTAGAGGATAAAGCTACAGTGACGATAGCAGTCAGCCAAAAAGTCCAAGTTACTGCTTCAACCACTCTCTTCTCTTTACTGTCCCCATTTCCTCCACAATCCCCACCACGTAATTAAGTAAAGGATACAGTAAGAATATTCTTGAATGATGTCCTCTGACTACATTGCTGACATACCTCGCCCACACACAGAAATAAGGGTCCTCTTTTGGTTTCCCTCCAGTGTTTTTCTGTAATCTATGCATTATTTTCTAAGCTGCACTTTTCCACATTAAAAAATCAAAAATGTCTGCCTAGAGATCTTACATGAATGTTCCTAACAGCTTTATTCCTAATACTCTCAAACTTGGAAAAATCCCAAATGCTTGTCAGCTGGTGAACGGATAAATAAATTGTGGCATACTATACAATGGAATACTACTCAGCAGTGAAAAAGGACCAGACTACTGATAAATGCAATATGATGGATGAATCTCAAGAGCATTATACTAAGTAAAGGAAACCAGACACAGAAGAGTGCATACTGTGTGATTTTATTTATTTGAAGGCCTCTAGGAGGGAAAGCTGTAGGGACAGAAACAGGGTAGCATCTGTGTGGGGCTGGGGAAGAGTGGTGGGGGAGATAGACCTTGAAAGGTCATGGGGAGATGTTGGTGGTGATGGAATTGATCTGAATTTTGATTATGATGATGGTTTTGAGGTGGTATACATTTGACAAAACTCATCAAACTGTCCACTTTAAAAGAATGACTTTTCCTCTGTGAAAATTATACCTTAAACTACATGCAGCCCAATGATCATAGCAACATTATTGACAATTGGCAAGATATGGAAGCAACCTAAGTGTCCATCAACAGATGAATGGATAAAGAAGATGTGGTGTAGAGTGGAATATTATGCAGCCATAAAAATATGAAATTTTGCCATTTGCAGCAACATGGATGAACTTGGAGGGCATTATGCTAAGTGAAATAAGTCAGAGAAAGGCAAATACTGTATATCACTTATATGTGGAAGCTAAAAAATACAATGAACTAGTGAATATAACCAAAAAGAAGCAAACTCACAAACACAGAGAACAAATTAGTGGATCCCAGTGGGGCAGGGGAATATAAGGGTAAGGGCGTGGGAGGTCCAAACTAGTGGGTGTAGTATAGGCTACAAGAGTGTATTGTACAGCATGGGAAATATAGCCAATATTTTTTAATAATGGTAAATGGAATGTAGCCTTTAAAAATTGTATAAATTAATAAAAATAAAGACTTCCCCCCCCCCCCAGAAAAAAAGGGAAAAGAAGTTCACATTTACTGAACACTTAGGATGAATTAGATGCTTAGTTGGCCAGTCAGGTGGGGACTGGATTTATCCCTGAGTTGATGGAGAACACATGAAAGTGAGTTCATAGATAAAGATATAATATTGAAGGCTTTCGTAGCTCCATACAACTTTGAGTTTTACTGGTTTTATAGTTCAAAACCTAAATACTTTACAAAATATATATAATAAGTTTAAAGCAACACTCTCAAGCGTTTATGAGAATCACTAATGTCTCTGCAAATCTATTTAACTTACCATTGCAGTTTTGAATTTTCAATTACCCATTTTTCTTATTCTGCTACTACTAAATATTTCACTTTAAAATTTAATAGTGTTTGTTAATTTAAAAGTCATTGTGTAGTACTTTGGGAGGGCAGAGTGTAGGTGTGTGTTTGTTTTTATAAAATAAATGTGTATTGTTTCCTTTATATTGCAACAGATGTTTATTTCAAAACTCCCAAATTCCTCTTTAGCTTGACTTTCTAGAAACAGTGTGCATTGAGGACCACGGACAGTGAGCGCTGTGCCTGAAGTCGGACATCACCTCGGACCCCTTCCTTGGCCCCATCGAGGTGGTTTTGTGACGGTGTGAAGGCTTTGTGGCTGGTGGTTATGACTGCCACGATTTAAACACTTTCAAGTGATGGTTTTATACTGCATATTTTCCAGACAAGAAAGAAAGCAAAATGAAATTTGACAGAATCTAAGAAAGCAGAAATCTTCATACAGTCTTGCAATTTTTCCCCATTTCCTTCTATGATAAATACATAAAAGACCTTTTTTAAAAAAATCTTTTTTGGGATGTTACTTTTAGAATACTTTGGTTTTTAGTCTCTCATACTCTTAAGTCTCTAAGTCAGGTAGTTAATATTCTGTAAAACAATTATGTGCATTGAGGAAGTTGCTTACCAGGAAAACAAATGCGTTGAAACTTAACTCACAGAGGAATAGCAGGTTTAGCCAGGGGTTGGAAGTCCTTTATTCTTGTCGTATTTCTTTCACTGCTAATATTTGAGTTTTTGGGCAAAGTCTTCAAGTTATGTGTGTCCCTGTTTGTTCACTTGAAAAATTAAAGGATTGAGTTATATGACCTCTACTGGCCCTTCCAGCTCTAAAATGACTATATATTTGGTTTGGGATAAATATATATTTTGTACTTGAACCTGTCAGATAAATAGTAGATTATAGAGATTTTTTTTAATGATGGTTAAATATCATTTTTAAAATAATTTACAAAGGAAATGGCAATTTTGAAAGTTGGTGATAGTTTGTAAGAATATATCATCTCTCCATACCTCCTCTATAATTTTTGGATATTGAGACAAGCATGTTAAAGTGTTTATTTTCTTGTTTTAGGCTATCACCACTTTTGTCATTTAAATATTTAGCATTTTCCCTTTTGATTAAACCTGCTATGGCTTTCTTTACTTCTGCTTCTTTGTTCCTTATTTTTATTGCTTTCTTTTTGCCCATTCTTCCATCTTTTCTCTCTCTATTTTACCCATTCCCTAAAGTCTTTTGCTATCTGTGATTTGTGTTTCTAAACACTGAGATACCCTTAGGACACAAATCCTTTCATTTCTGTATTTTGCATATTTTGTAGACTATAGGAAGAATTTTGGGGCTTTAGCACTGGAGAGAACCCTGAGAAGTTAACTCATCTATTCTGATGTGCACCATTTGACCACGGTGTCATTGTCTTCTACATTTTGTAAAACTGTGTGTCACAGCCTTGAGCCTGGCGCAATGTCCTCCAGAGGGAAATCGTGCTGTGGCATCAACTTGCCAATCCCTGCCCACATTAAATGAAATCTAATATTCTGTTATGCACACAGTAAGCTGTTAAAGTATATGAAGAGTCCATGATGTTACTTGCAAGTGAATCAAGGTTTTATTTTATAAGGACTTCTGTTGTTCTGCAACTAATATTCCCATACAGTTATTTCCCCACTATCTAACAAGGCAGTAGAGATTTCTTGAGTAAGAAATGAACCAGAAGGTTAAGGCTGAGCCTTAAGGCCAGGTGTGGAATCTACAGAATGATGCCCTCCAAATTCCATTAGTTCTCTTTTTGGTTACACAGCAACCAAGAGAAAAAAGAGGTTTACAATCAGAGGAAACTCTCACTGTCCTAACCCTGGGCTGTAAAAGGATGTAAATATTTCATATAATCATATTATCTTAGAAATGCAGCACATTTCATGTACTTACAGAGGATTTTCATACATCCATAAATAATAAAACAATGTAAAAGAAAAATACTAAAACCTAAATATTATCTTCAAAACAGAGATGTGCCATTTCTGATTACTAATAAAACCAGAGTAAAACTGGAACTTAGATTCACATAGTAATGCTTTAGCTACAATGTTATAATGTCTTTCATGCAATCCGAGATTGGCTTACTGCAAAGGATTTTTTTTTTTTCTGGGCTTCTGAGTATTCTTTTAGAGTAAGCATGTTAGGAGTCTTCTTTTTCTCAAATTTGATTATTCTGTGAATTCACAGAATAATCAAATTTGGACAATTTTAATTTTTAGAGAATCCCACTGTGAAATTTTTTTATCTAGTGACTTTGCCACATTAAAATTTGCCTAACATATTTTGACCAAGACGTAAACCTTGTTCTGAGAATTACTGTTTGGTCCATTGTTCTTTTCCAAATGATATTGGTTCAGATGTTAGAGTCTCAATGAAGCTCTTTTCAAAATTATGTTTAAAGGAGAATTTCAGCTATACTTTGTTTAGATTTGTAGGACATAGAACATGACCAAGAAGCCTTCACTTTCTATTTGTTTTTGTTTGTTTTTTGTGTTTTGTTTTTGCCCCCAAAGCATTCAGTATTTTTTTTTTGTAAAGACAGCGTATGAGAGTCACTTTTTTAAAAATTAATTAATTTATTTGTTTTTGGCTGTGTTGGGTCTTCGTTTCTGTGCGAGGGCTTTCTCTAGTTGTGGCAAGCGGGGGCCCCTCTTCATCGCGGTGCGCGGGCCTCTCACTATCGCGGCCTCTCCCGTTGCGAAGCACAGGCTCCAGACGCGCAGGCTCAGTAATTGTGGCTCACGGGCCCAGTTGCTCCGCGGCATGTGGGATCTTCCCAGACCAGGGCTCGAACCCGTGTCCCCTGCATCGGCAGGCAGATTCTCAACCACTGCGCCACCAGGGAAGCCCAGCATTCACTATTGAAATGAGACTTTCACAGATTTATTGAAAAGACAATCATGGCAATGTGATATTTTGAGACTTGAAAAAAATTTGCGTAATAGTAGTAATGTCCAGAGAAACAATGGTGAAGAAGATACAGAAATGTTTGGCACAAAGAAAACATTTCAGTGTTTCTCACCTAGTATGCCTGTCTTCCCAGCCTGTAACTGTCAAAGTTCAGTTAGAGATGAAGCTGCCAGCTCTGGGACTGCAGCCTGCCTCGCTGCATAATGTCCGTGATGGGTAGTGAGCATCTAGGCTGAGAGCTACAAATGGGGAGGCCAAAGGCAATGCCTCTGCTTTGTTACGCCTTCAGTAGCCTGCTGGGCAGGAGTTAACATGTAGTTTGAACTGAGCCTTTCCCGCCTTGGCCACGACACCCAGTCTTCTCGTTTTGAATCCTTGCCTTTTTCGCTGTAAATTTCATTACATGAAAGGGGCGTGTTAAGTGATGCCCTCGACGGTCCGACCGCTCTGTGGTATGATAAACCAATAGTGTGTGCTGCTTCGGGGCGACCTGTAATCACATATATGAAAATGTGCGCTTACCACATGCCGCTGAGCACGATAGCTCTAAATAAGTCTTCTCTGGACTTACATCAAATCCCGTATTTCTCCCAGGAACACAAAAGGCCTTAAAACATACACACACATGCACATACAACATAACTGACGTTCGTAAAAAAGCCTAGCTTGGTAAGTGGTGCAAGAAAACATCCATTTCTGTTTTTGTTGTTTGCCTTTCCTTTTTGTGATTTATCAACAAGATACACCCACAATAATTCATAGCAAGATTTTCCCAATCATTAGAATATTTTTTATAACCATATTTGAAAGCATTTTTCAAATGTCCATTGTGGAAAGACTGCTGGTTTGTTACCTACGCTGGAATCTTTAATATTAAGTAAATTAATGGTATGTTTTATAATAGTAATAGTGATGATAAAACTTGAAATCGCCTACCTAGCTAGCGTAGTGCTTTAAGCAATCAGGCTCTGAATTCATACTGCTTAATTTAAACTCTTTGTTTAGCAGTATGCTCGTTATGCAGTCCTGGGCATGTTATTAAACCTTGTTGTATTCATTTTCTTTATCTGTAAGTGAGAATAATACATGACCTAACTTTCGTGGTGTCCTCTGAGCCAATAGAAGGAGACGGAGTTTGCTTCGGAAGCAAAGGAAAGCTTAGTTTTTGATCAGCGAACGGAGACTGCAGGCTCAGCTCCGGAGGGCAGGGCTCCTCCTCGGGGTCCCGGCGGCCGCGAGGGGGCAGTGTTCCCGCAGGGCCGGCGCAGCTGTGCCGCTCAGGCTGCCGAGCTCGGTGCCGGGCGCAGCGTTTGTGCGTACGGCCAGCCCTGCCGAGGCGGCTGCGTAGCTGCTTCGCGCCAGGAGCCCTGGGCTGAGGGGCCGGGTACAAGGGCTCTGCCCGCGGCGCCCCGTGAGCAAGTGGCGCTAGACGAAGCTCCGAAGTAAAAGGTTAGACGTTACCTTATCGCCCAGATTCCATGTTTTCATTTCTCCGCAGTTGTTAATGGGCTTTGCCTGTGACGATATGGCGTCGTATAAGATGTTAGACAAATTGTGAGGGCTCAGGAGATACTCACTGATTCTTACCCCGACGGTTTTATAATTACATAAGAGAGAGTCTCATATAATGGCGTGGTCAGAACTACTTGTTTTCACACTCTCTCACTTAAGTGCTTTTGCTTTATGTTCCGTTCTTAACAGACCTACCTTACCTCATTCTCTGGGTAGCCTGGAAGACACTCGTTTAATGACTCGAACCCCAAATGCCCTGTCCTGAGCTTTGGGGCTGCTCAGCAGATGAACTTGACCTCCCTCCTCAGTGCCCGTCCTTCTTGGCGGGGTCGCTGTCGTAGAGCGCAGCGCCTTATCTCCCTGGCGGACCTAGTCCCCTTCCTTTCCTCACTAGTTTCCGGTAAGCTCCTTGACCCTCTCCTTCCCCACCCAGAGGGCTCGGTTAGTGAGAACGAAAGTAAGGCAGGAGGGAGGACTGCATATGAGCGCCATCTTTAGTAACTCTGTAACTTTAGGCAGATTACTTAATTTCTTTTAGTTCCCGTAGAAAAACGGGCACTGCATTGCGATGTTGTTCCACATCCAGAAACAGGATATTCACCAATTGGTTAGTAATATTTCATACCCAGAATTACTCAGCAAAGTGGATTCCACTTGTGTTTTCTTTTAGTAACTAAATATGTAAAGAATCTTCGTTAGATACTCAACAGACTAAATTCATGCTGCAAATAATGCAGACATGAATCTAATTGTTAGCTAGATTAAACAGGCGCTAGTAGCTACTGGTAAAACATCAGTTAGATAAGCCAATACTGAGAGCAGAGAAACAAGCAATTTGGGGGTGCTCTAGCGAGTCATCTGCTGATGGCCGTTATTGTGTTTGTGTATGTGTATGTGTGTGTCACACACAGACACACACATTCCCATTAAGTCAATGCGGTAAATCCTCAGCCGTGCAGAATTTAAGGATTTCTTCCTCCTTTCACCCCAAATCCCCTTTGGAGCTGACGGAGCAGCTCCAGGGCACTTAGCAGTAAGAGACCACCGACAGGGATCACCAAGGAGTCAGAAGTCCCGAAGCAAAGTGTGTTCTGATGGACCCTATCTGTGTACAGTGCCTGTGCTCCTCAGAGGTTCTCCCATAGATACTGTTCTGACTCGGTTTTGTCCTTTGAGCCTTTTCACATGGAATGCAAAATGTCTGTAAAAAGCAGCCGGATGTTTAAAAGAAAAGAAAAACAATGGAGCAGAGTAAACATAAGCATTAACAGAAATTGAAAGCTGTGTAGAATTAGTAAGCAGCAGCCACTCCGAAAGCAAAAAGGAAAACCAGCTATTATGAGAAAAAATAGAGGAGAGATCTGGGAGGCAAAATACCTGAAATAGTCTTCATGTCATGGGACCTGAGTAAATCCTGCTTCCGTAAAATAAATAAATGGGTAGACAAATAGCTGATACATAGATAGGTAGGCGCAGATACTGCGTACTACACGTTAACAATCAGTATTGAAGAGTACTGTATGATTTAGAAAATATCTCCGCACGTTATCTCATTTTATATTAATGACAACATGGTAAGCATATCAATTTAGGCTTAACAAACCTATTTTATGGATGGAGAACTAACATTCAGTTATGTGAAACGGCTTGCTTAGTAAGTGTCAGGCAAAGATTCTGTTTACATTTTTTTTTCTTTTGGAGTATAGTTGTTTTACAGTGTTCTGTCAGTTTCTGTTGTACGATGAAGTGAATCAGCTATATGTTGTTTACATCTTCTTATTCCACAAAATATTCTTTCCAGAGAAACCTTTGAAAAATTTTACTTAACACTTAGAAACAGTATTAGCAGCCCTCAAAATTTATGGAATTACAATAATTAACAAATTCTAATTGTTCAGCCGGAGACAGTTCCTAATCTGTGCTGTTAAAACCTAGTGAACAATTACGATAGAATTGGGTAGTTACGAACAATATACTGGATCTTCGTATACACACATCTTTTCAGGGTTGCGCACAGTATATTTGGTTCAAATGTGGTCAACCTTGCCAAATAGAGCAAGCACCTAGATGAGCCAGTGAGTACTAGCTGATACATTTTTGGATCAAAAGGATGTTGATCCTTTTTGTGGTCATTGTCAACTTCCACTGCTGATGTGCAAAAATCATGAGTGGAAAATATTTCCTTCCACTTACCCTCATTGTCAGAATTTAAAGAAAATAAACTTGTTTTGATACAAGCACTGATTGTATGTTAAACGTGTATTGCTTCACGAAATTTGGCAAAATCCTGTTTATTCTCTGCCTGGTTTGCAGTAAGAAGAGAAATTTAGGTGGATGTATAGAAGGAATTGAGTGAAATTAAATATGTGTGTGCTTGGAGATACAGGGGAAAACTGCTGAAAATGTGAAATTATTGTTATTCCAAGTTCAGGAACAAGTCAGGTCATTAATAACAAACCCTATGTAAATACTGTTTGTTTTTTCTACTGTATTCAGTAGTAGGTGGAAGGTAGTTTGGAAATTAATTCCTAGACCTTAAATATATGTTTAAAAGGTTGTGAAGTATTTTCTTTAGTTCCTATTTTATTTTAATACCTGAGAGTTTAATAAATGTTAAGCCCTGGTGCTTATGGTACAGAGTCCTAAGGCACCAGACTCAGATTTTCCTTTCTACCCCAAGGATGTGTGGTTTTCTCCCTCCCTTCTTTCCCTCGTTCCTTCCTCCCTTCCTTCCATCCCTCCTCCTCCTCCTTTTCTTCTTCTTCTTTTATAATTTAAGATTCTTTCAGTTTCAGGAATAGGCAGCTTAAGGCTTAGGTATCATTACTGCCTTTTCCTAGATAACCTGTAAACCTTAAGCAAGTTATTTATTCCATCTGGATCTCAATTACTTCAACTGTAAAATGGAGCTAATACCGATCTCTTTCTTAGGGTTATTTTGAGAGTCAGATGAGATCATACGTGTATAAACATCCTGCAAATTCCAAAGCAACAATTACTTTTTAAATAATATTAGAACAAAATATCTTATTTCAAAAAAATGAGCAAAATAGCATGTGCTAGGCTTGGGCCAACAAGATGCAGATTACCAGTGGTTCTGACTTGTAGGTACAGGTGTGCCCGTAATCTGGCACTGCCTAGTTTGAATTAACAGCTTGAGCTCTGGTATGTAAGGAAGCCCTGGATCAGACTCTAGTATTTTACAGCACCTCTCAGAATGTATGACAGTTTGAATATAAGAAATGGAAATTTTAAAGTATTGTACTTCTGTTCAGTGACCAAGAGAGTTCTTAAAATTTAAGTTAACTTCATACATTTAAAATGAATGTCTTCTTTAACCTTTCTTTGTACTTTTGCCTTCCTAAAAATTTATTTTTTAAAATTTCTTATAGGATTGTCTTTATTTTTGATCACTCTGTCACCTTCTTTTACTTTCTTTTCCTCATACCTTATATCCAGGGATTCCTTAGAACATATTCAAATGTTTCTAAATCGATGTCTCATAGCGTAATCGTAAAAGGCTTCATTGCCAGTAAATGGGTAAAATCCATAAATGTAGAGAGTATACTGGTGGGAGCACATGCCTTGAGTTGTTTCGCAGGTAATAATGCTGGATTAAGCTTGGTACACCTGGTTAGCCTTTGTGATGCTCCGCTGACACTTTTCCCTGGTTTCTGTCTTGGTTCAAGAACATACATGTCTACAGATGTGTAACATGCTATTTATATACCCCAAGTAACTGGCCCATATCATGGTAGAATTTGTGTCACCGTTGTTAGTATGATTGTAAAATACATCACATACTATCTTCTTTAAACTTCTTTCCACTCTCACCCCCAAATACCTTAAAGCTACTCTTTGGACTTAAAGCATCCCGATGAATTTTTCTTTTATCCCTCTAAATACCAGTTTAATTTACTAGGAAATCTCCATTTTTATATTCGGTATCTTTGGGGACAGACAACGTTAACCAGTTGGTAGAGAATAGTATTTGACATGCATTTGACATCTGCCGTTTTTCGTGGATCCAGCAAACTGTTACTGCATCATGGGTTCTGTTCGCTCGCCAGCTGCTCCTGCTTGAAGCACTCAGCAGTTGAGGAGGGAGTGTTCACATCCAGCCTCTGGTGGATTGCAGCTGTGATCTGTGAGCTCATTGTTCTCCGTTGTGAAGTTAGTTATGGCCCTCACACTATGCCTATTAATTAGAACATATGAGCACTTACTGGCGTTTTATGAGGAGTATAACAATAGATATTGAATATTAAATGTGGGACTGCGAGGAAATGCTATAGTGCTAAAGTACTAAAAGGACAGACATGTGAAGCACATTTTTAGCTCTGATTTAAAAGAAACTGAACAAAAAGACTTCTTAAAGCATTAGTAGGCAACATACATACAGAAAGTGTGGTGCAATTTTAAGAGGAGAAAGGAATAAAATTAATATCTATAATGGAATCAAAAATTGAGAACAGTAAACATTATTATTAGAAATATGTGACTCAGGTTTGTAATCCTAATGGATCAAGAATATAATATGAATTTATAATGTGATTGGCAAGCTTGGCAAGGGCTTGACAAGAAGTCTCTCTGTACATTTTGTTACAATAAAATATAGCTCAAACTTTGAAGTTCATATGATTTTAGTGAGCAGCAGCTAAAATAATAATGTACAGTTAATACAGTGACTGCAGTAGGACTGGATCATGAATACATAGCTTATATATGGCAATTTATCCAAACCTTACAGAATTCTGTTGGGTAGAAGAAATTGGGTTTTGATAAACACCGAGTTCTTTAAACCCAGAGGTTTAATCTGAGTCTTAACAGTGGCCCAGCAGTCCATGAAATATTTACACTGTTTTTCTAAGTATATACATTATTTACTGAATAGTCTATAAAGTATTTACGGTGTTTTTCTAAATACAGTATACATCATTTACATTTCACTGTACTTTTTCCTGATTCAGGTAGAATAGAATGTTTGGAAATCACTGTAACTGAAGAGGCTCAGCCGGAAATTAGAATATGGGTGTTTCAAAACATTCATTATCATTCTTTGCCTCTATTTCTTGTTACCAGCCAAGCATTGGGTTTTCCACTTGCTTGTAGGTCCTGGACAAAATAATATTTGAATTAGACCGTGTAAGAATAATGCCGTAAGCCAACCTAATTAAATACCATAGAGTTAATACAACTTTATAGAACATGTGGCGTGACTTCTCAGTTTTAATAAAATGTCTGTTCTCCCGTATCCGAACCAGGAATTACAGGCGTAGCTTCACTTAAAAACCCTTTCAAATATTTAATACTAAAAATTGATATTTTTAATTAAATAAAATTATCTCTACATAGTTTTTTGTTATTTAGTATTCCCAAGAATGACTAGGTACCCACAGTAATTATATGGCGAAAGTTGTAATTTAATAACATGCTTACATATAGACACATATTCATAAACACACAAGTATGCAGCGCAATCAAAATATATACATATATTTATACACAATTACTAATTTTAAGTATTCTACGAAATGGTATAATTTGAAAGCCCTCAGGATTACAGAGACTTTTCTGAATTCCTGAAACTAAGTATTTTTAAGGCTAACATAATAGTTTGAAAGTGAAGTGAGAAAATGTGAACTCGGCCGTTTTAGAATGTAACTCCACAGCCAGACTGCTCTAGGCCACACTGATGTTCTCCTTTAGAAATACAGGTTTAGGAACTTTTTTTTCTGTTTGAATGTATTTAAAAGAGTGAGATCGAATAGAATATGGATTGTTGAAATACACAGAATACATGTGGAATAATTTCACAATTAAAATGATTACATTTTAGTTTGCTTTAGGAGCTCAGGTACTTAAACATGTAGATTCTCGGGACTCACTGGAGAGAAAACACAGACAATTCTGGTATAGTTAATGTGGGGTGCAGCTGAGAATCTACGTGTTTTACGAACACCCCTTATAATTCTCATTCAAGTAGAGTTGGGGCCAGAAATGCCGGAAAACACATTTTTGACATTATGGATATTAAGCCATAAGTTATTCCTCATTACAATAATCTGTGATTCTGAAATCTATTGCCAACTGATATCAGCCAAACAGATTTTGAGCTCTAAAAGACCAGTAAGTACCAGGCATCTCAGGAATGGATCTATTCCTCTGACCCTTGAATGGTGACTTCCAGGAACTAGAGGGAGGGAGGGAAGAATGAGCAGGGCGAGTTGTTGTTAATGGATGTAGAGTTTTGTTTTGCAGGATGGAAAGGGTTCTAGAGATGGGTTGTGCAGCAGTGTGAATGTTCTTAACATGTCTGAACCGTACAGTTACAGATGGTTAAGGTGGGAAATTTACGTTACATGTATTTCACCATAATTAAAAAAACTATAGTGCATACATATCAGTACTCTGCAATGTAGGTCAGTGTTTCTCAAAAATACTATAACAGATGTAGAAAATAAAATCAGACAAAGGAAAGGAAAGTATCAAAAAGAATGTAGAATTAAAATAACCTAAAATAAGGCAACAAAAGATAAAATAAATAGTGGGACTACATCAAACTAAAATGCTTCTGCACAGGAAACCATCAACAGAATGGAAAGGCAATCTACTGAACCGGAGAAAATATTTTCCAATCATATATCTGATAAGGCGTTAATATCAGAAACACATAAAAACTCATATTACTCAATAACAAAACAACAATACAATTAAAAAACGTGAAGAAAGATCTGAAGAGACATTTTTTTCAAAAAAGAAATGCAGATGGACAACAGATACGTGAAAAGATGTTCAGCATCACTCATTATCAGGGAAATGCAAATCTAAACCATGAGAGAGATCACCTCACATCTGTTAGAATGGCTACCAACAAAAAGACAAGAGAGGTCTTCCCTGGTGGCGCAGTGGTTGAGAGTCCGCCTGCCGATGGCAGGGGATGCAGGTTCGTGCCCCGGTCAGGGAAGATCCCACATGCTGCGGAGCGGCTGGGCCTGTGAGCCATGGCCGCTGAGCCTGCACGTCCGGAGCCTGTGCTCCACAATGGGAGAGACCACAACAGTGAGAGGCCCGTGTACAGCAAAACAAAAAACAAACAAACAAAAAACACAAGAGATAAGGTTATTGAGGATGTGGCGAAAAGGAAAATTTTGTGCACTGTTGGTGGGACCATAAGTTGTTGCAGCCACTATGAAAAACAGTACGGAAGTTCTTCAAAAAATTAAAAATAGAACTACCATATGATCCAGGAATCCCACTTATGGATATTTATCTGAAGAAAACGAAAACACTTAACTGGAAAAGATATATGCACCCCCACGTTTATTGAAGAATTGTTTATAGTAGCCAGATATGGAAACAACCTTGTCCACTGATGGATGATTGATAAAGAAACTGTATATAAATAAAATGTGTATATATTACTCAACCACAAAAAAAGAAGAATATCTTGCCGTTTGTGACAACATGGATGGACCTTGAGGGCATTATGCTAGGAGAATGATAAAGTCAGATAAAGAGAGACAAGTACCATATGATCTCACTTACATATGAATCCTAAAACAAACCAAAACCAAAACACAAGCTCCTAGATACAGAGGAAAGGTGAGTGGTTGCCAGAAGCAGAGAGTAGGGGTTGGGCAAAATGGCTGAAGAGAGTCAAAAGTACAAACTTAGATTATAAAATAAGCAAGTCATGGGGATGTAATGTTCAGCATGGTGGGAAAAAACTAAAGTTAAAAATAAAAAATGTTCTGATGGTAGGTTTGATCGATATTTTTAAAATCTTGAAGGTTGGAGTAAAATGATCATAAGTTTACTAACTATGTTAGAATTTATAATTTAGATAGTAAACAGTAAATCAGTGTAATTTTTGTGGAATGGTTGGATCTGGTAGAATATTCAGACTTTATATCCTAGGACTGACAGTGGGACCGGCCACACTGAAGTATATGGACAGAATGAGAAGGGATAACTGAAAAGCAGTTTATCATTATCATTATTATCATCATTATTTTTATCAAGAAAGAGGATAAAGGCAGTGAATATTAGGTTGATAGCCAAAGAATCTGTGCTGTTATCTCTCATGCATAATTTGAGCAGACTACGAAAAGCTGAAGGGCACAGTGTCTGCCCTAAGCCTGGGGATTAATCAGAGAGAGAGATGTGCCTGTGGAGCTGGATTTTCCAAACTGTTGTTGACCCACTGAACCAAACTTATTAGCTATTATTAGCTACCCATTATCAATTATTCATTTATGAAGTTGGGCCTTCATGCCACTTAGGTACTAGTAAAAAAGTCTAAGACCACATATTTTCATGGACTGATCACAGTTTTCTTTTGTAGGTAAAATAGTCTGTCGAAGCTGAGGATGCAGTGCTTTTCTTGATGTCTATTTGATGCCTTTGAACCAACCTTTGAACTTTTTTTTTTTTTTTTTTTTTTGCCTTAAGAACCTTTGACACAGCTTTCTGTCACCCTCAATGCTGGCAGATCTTGGGTCGCTCAGGCACTAGGCAGAAGTCATTTGCCTTGTGTCCTTTCTTTTTCTCATACCTGTATCTTCCCAGGTTAACGCTGGTCTATTTCATTTATAGAAACCCATTTTTTCCCATAAATGTATAGAAATGTCGAATGTATAATAGTAGAATCCTTTTCTATCTTGCCCTCAGCTGCTGAAAGCTGTCATTAGGTGGATTTCAGGCTATTGATATTGCTAGTAAAATAGTATTAATACTTACTTAACATTTCCTATATCCTTAACAAGGACTTCACAAAGATCATCTCATTTAATCTTAACAACCTTACTAGGTAAGAAGTAATGTCTCTGCTTTAAGGAGGAAACTAAAATTTACAAAGTAAAACACACTTGGTTAAGGTCACCCAGATGGTGTGTACTGGGGGCTGAGGTTTGAAATCAAAATGTTAATTCCAGTTCACATGCTCTTTAACATAATACTGCAGCTGGTGGCCAAATCTTTGTGTGAGGAATTCCTGTTCCCCCTGCCAACCTCCCTGCCTATCAGGCTGGATATCTGTTATGCTTTGATCACCACGGGGTACTCAGGCAAGTCTAAATTATAGCCATAGTACTATTCTTCAGCTTCAGGAAGCCCAGTCATAAGGGCTAGAACTCTGGAGTAATTTCCTCTCCTCAGTCCTAACAAATTCCCAAACTACACTACAGTTCCAGGTTCTCTGCCTTTGACCCCTAAGCTGTATAATGAGATATGGTATCATCACCACCACTTCCTATCCAGACCTAGCCTTCTGAAATGTCGTTTCAGATTGTTGCTACAATTTGAAGACATTTTTCCCTTGGTTTTCTAAGGTAACCTATGGAAGCGAGACAGTTTTTGCCGTCTTCATTCTAAGTTATTTAATGAATTTCTGCTCGTCTTAATTTATTCATCCCCACAGAGATTTAAAAAAATCAAACTCGAGGATTTGAGTCATTCATACCAGTGAACTTGCGAAGTTGAATGGAAATGGACAATATTTAAAAGAAAATTATAAACTAGCAAATTTTACTCAAGAGAAATTTAAAACCTGGAATAAACTAATAATAAAAAACAAAACAATTAACCAAAATATCCACTCCTGTGCATATCCAGTTTTCATAACACAGTGAGCTATTTTTCCTTTGCATTTCCTTCAAGGGCTGGATGTTCACGTCTGCATGTCAGGATTTCTCTCTCTTTTCTTAGTTATTTTATGTGTTGAACAACATCTTTAGTCCATGTTATTTGATATTTATCTGTCTGTGGATCAGAAAGCTGTAAAATTTTCATATTAGTCCAGTCCACTCACTTTAGGGACATCAAATCATTGGACATATTTTTTTAGTCTAAGGTTTCTGAATGTTTTTAATATGCTAAATCTTGATTAGGGCTCTCCAATATTGTCTGCATTAAGTAAATTCATTTCATCGCAGATCTTCTTGGTTTTGGAGTATTTATTGACAGCTCCCAAAGTAATATTTATATATTTATTTAAGAAATGCTGATGCAGACCTTTTCTATACATAAGAATTTCCCAAAATTTTGCACAGCAGCATTCCAGTAGAACTTAGCACAGAATGAAGGGTTCATAGTCAAGTGTGTGTATATAACATAGCTTCCTATAGAGATTCACGATGTACACCAGTATACTGAAGGCTAGAGGATGTCTTCCAGTAAAGAGACCTGTTTAATTTTGCTTAATCATTTACTGCTTCTCTGGCCAAGGATTTCTCCATTTATTTTGAGCAACTGTTTTAAAATATTATGTGGGAAATACTGTTATCTTTACAATGTACTCAACGCACATGAGACTGGCTTACTTTAATGTAGCTTCATCTATGAATGGATTTCCTTCTGCTCTTTTCCCAGTTTCATTAAAATACTGTTTATTCAGAAATCTCGGATCATGTAACCATCCATGAGGATATTACATATAGTGAGAGTATGCATCACTTCTGTACTGCTAAGGGCCTATTTTAAGAGATATTATTAAAACACCATGCAACCAAGACATGGAATATTAAAAATGCTGGTTTCCAGGTATGTACATACATAGTACAAGATGGTTATTGATATTTTTGATGCATTGTGTTATGCCTTACCTTTTCCACAGGAATAATGAGTCTTGTTGGAAGATATTTCCTTTTTACAGATTTTAGTTACTTTCTTTTGAGAAGATATCCTAAAACTTAGGGTAATACGATATAAAGACTATGAGAAGCCTTAAAAGATTTTGTTCTCAGTCTGGCATAAGTTAACTCTTAAATTCTTCAGTATGAAATAGTCTCTAAATCTGGCGCAGTAATTGCTTTTAGTGCTTAGATAAAATGGTGACTGATGAAACTGTTCCTCACAGATAAATAATGCTGGAGGTACTGGTACTGTATGCCACCTGAGGGGCTTGGCCCAAACAGCTATGCGGAGACAGAACTTCCAGTTAGGGAAAAACTACGTATGAGTAACTACACATCACACGGGCCGTTTCACCAGCACGAGTGCAGAACACGGCAAGCTTTCCTTTCAAATGCTATTTTCCTTGACCTTGATCATCATTGCAGATGTCTACCACAATGTCGACAATCTTCGTATTTTATTAGTAGCAAAATGTTGCTTATTAAAGTAGCTAAATAGACTCATTATATTTAAACCAATTTGTATCAGTGCCAGATCCACCCCCTGGTCACAGAGTGAGAATACTTGGAGAGCTGCCTGGCTGCAAAGCAAACTTAGGTATATCATTGGTTCTCAAATGGACTGAAAATGTGCAAAAGTTGCTTAGAACCAAAGGTTTGCCAAGAGAAATGGTGTCTTTGAGGAAAAGACTGCACAGATAGCCTCTTAGCAGCCAGAAGTATTACATACCCAGAGGAAACTGTAAGCTTTTTGTACAGATGCTACGTAAGCTTGCCAAGGAAGCATATGCTGCCGCTGGAAGAAAGTTTTTGCAGTTTGGCATCTGGATTGTGGACTTACCATTCAACAGGGAAAATGAGAAGCGTATGAAGAGGAGGCATAAGATAGTGTCCGCACTGCAGGAAAGTCCAAGTTGTGCAAAGGTGAATCTCAAATGTCATTTTAATGGAGATGAAATTTAATTAATTTCTACGACTATGGCTTACAAGTTTTAAGTGGTTACAGATATTCTGCCCTGTGGAGAAGAAGGAAGTACATTAGAGGTATTCATGTTATTAATAAACTTTTTTTTACTTAGGAGATTTTTTTAATCTGAGAGCAGAGACTGCAAGACAGAGAAATTTAGTACAGTAGAGGATTTTTTTTTCCTATTGACTTTACTGCTTTCCTTTAATTATTTCTGTACTCCATCCTATTATTTTAATACAAAATAAACCTAATGAAAAAACTAATTTTTCACTTGTTTTTTGTATCCAGGTTAACTGATATGAAATGTGGCCTATCAGGTCACTGTACTGACAAACTCTGATACCCATTTTAAAATGGCATTCAAGTAAATGTAAATCAAAAGAGTTGATTTGCACTGATACGCTGAGCAGCAAAATGACATGTAAAGACTCCATCAGTATTTGAATGTGAGATTGACAAGACACATTCAAACTGGCAGCAAAGAAACAGCACATAAAAAATTGCACTGTGGGGCTTCCCTGGTGGCGCACTGGTTGAGAATCTGCCTGCTAATGCAGGGGACACGGGTTCGAGCCCTGGTCTGGGAAGATCCCACATGCCGCGGAGCAACTAGGCCGGTGAGCCACAACTACTGAGCCTGCGCGTCTGGAGCCTGTGCTCCGCAACAAGAGAGGCCGCGATAGTGAGAGGCCCGCGCACTGCCATGAAGAGTGGCCCGCTCGCCGCAGCTAGAGAAAGCCCTTGCACAGAAACGAAGACCCAACACAGCCAAAAATAAATAAATAAATAATTTTTTTTAAAAAAGGAATTCCCTTAAAAAAAAATTGCACTGTGGATTTAATTTAGTCACATTATATTGGTATAAGTGGGTCCATTTGAAAGAGAATGCTTAAGTTTATGCACTTTTGTAAGAGGAATCTGCAGATACTCTAGAATTTATTCTAATTTTCACCTTTTGACTATTGTACTCCAGTGGGTAATTAATAGCACTTAGAATTTTCTGTCATAGTTGTATTAGCTAGTCAGTCATAGTTCAGTGTATCTGCTGGAAACAGCTGAAAAATTTTCACGTTGAGAAATCTTGGGATAATGCATAGAGAGGGTCAGACATTTCTTTGCCCTTTGCCTGACCTCTACTTTAGAAATAGATCCCATGTTTTTTAATTATGACAGAGGTTGTCACTCAATAATGAGTTCTCCATCTGCATTTGGTTTCAAATTCAGGTAGATAATGGAGGTTAGAGAAGGTTAAATTTTTCTCTGGCTGTGTTGACATGTTGCCAAAACAACTCATCTTTTCAGTGAATTTATGGGTAAAAAATCAGCTAGATAATTTATTTGTTGTTGGGTAGCAGCCAATTGACAAATTTTCTACCTCTCACCGGTTTAATATTGTGAAAAACAAAATTACATTAGGTGGATTATTTCAGTTTACTCTCTCCCTTTCTTTCCATTACTATTCTTCATCTGTCTTGTTCATATCTGATTCTAAAAGCAGCTAATTAATTACAAAACACTCTGTAATTTTCATTTTGCCTTCACATATATCTTATCACTATGACTTTGTGTGGCAAGTCAGATCTTGGTGTCCCCATTTTTCAGATTAAAAATATTGACCCAGAGGGAAGGTAACTGACTTACACAAAATCATTTAACTAGAAGCAGAACATGGGTCATCTGATTTTTAGTCCAACACACACACAGACACACACACATCTGCCTTACACACACTCACTTAACTTTATCCTTTAAGTAATTTTATACAACTCTTTCCATAGTGGAAAATTCAATCAGATTATCAATTCACCTAAATGGTACTGAACACACATCTTGTTGATGTAGTCTTTTAAATTTAATTGACCAGTTTTTTAATTATATTAACCTAATATGCCTACTTTAAAAAGCCGTTGCTTTGTTAAGTGTGTGAAAATGCAGAATTTTTCCTGATAAAATACTTTTATAGAGTAGGTATTTTACAGTTCTGTGATGTTATTAGTTATGGGTGTTAGATACTACAATTAAAGAGGCTCTAAATAGCTCTACATCTAGTCATTATTAAGGTTAAATGATTATTAATAGTTAATAACATTAAAACTTTGTTTAGTGCTTATGTAAAGAGTAGGAATATAAGGATAGAAGGTTTAAAGAAAATGAGTTAAAAAAAAAGGATAAACAAAATCTACAGAAAATAAACACATCTGATTTCACCAAGTTAACGATCTGTTCTTCCCACAAAGTCTTTAACTACAGGAACGAGACATTTAAATCATTTTTCTGCTATAAATCTCCCATCTGATTCACATTCTGGTTTACAGAAGTCACGTAGGTAACAGCACAGATTGGTGAATCCTGCTCAACTTTGACGTCTGCATCAGACAGTAGATACCTAAGTTTTTTTGTTATTATTATTGTTATCATTTTTGTTATTTGAGACTCTATTCATACTGACCCAAAACCAACCCCTAAATAGTCAGTGTTTAGGTATTTTTCTAGGGGTAGGGTAGAAAACACTTGTGTCTAAGGTCAGAGATCAGTCCACTATTAAAACAAAGTTTCCAAGTTTAATTTTGTTTCTCTCTCAGTATTTCTACTTTGCAGCATACAGCAACCATGCAGTGTATCTCTCTGTTCTATGCAGTGATGCTTGTGTCTTACACTCGAGGCTCATTGACTTCTGTCGCCAGGAGTAAGTTTAAAGTTGTGCTCAGGGGTCTTTTACTCTATTTTCCCTTTGTAGGCCTTTGCTGCACAAACATGTATTATTATATGTAAAGGATATATGTTGTGAGCAATACATGTTTCACGTATGTTGCCAAAGACTATTGCCAAAGAAAAATGTTAAAGCTCTGTAAAAATGTGAATGTGTGGTATATTACTGTTATCTGCCTAATAACTTTCTTAATCTCCTAGCTTCAAGGAAGAAGTTTGGTCATTTACAATAATACAACACATCTTTATTGTCAAAATTCAATTTTGGAAATCCATATACATAAAAAGCAACAAAATAGAAACTCCAATTTATCCCCAATACTCTTATTATTTTCTTATTATATTACAATTAAATTCCCTGAAGAAAGGACGTGACTCTTCACCTTGTGACAATGTACTTGCATCTTCTCATCTAAGCTATGTCACCTTCATTTGTTGTAGGCATTTGAGATATGAAGTTTGCTGGGAGATTTGCCTGGCAAAGGCAGGCAACTCATGGTCCCTCCCTATAGCTATCCTTGAAAACCATTTTTTAGAAAAATGTTAAATGCATTAACCTTGTTCTGATCTTGGGCACATCGCTGAAAAGTCATGTACCAAAATGTTCATTGCAGCACTATTTACAATAGCCAGGACATGGAAGCAACCTAAGTGTCCATCAACAGATGAATGGATAAAGAAGATGTGGCACATATATACAATGGAATAGTACTCAGCCATAAAAAGAAACGAAATTGAGTTATTTGTAGTGAGGTGGATGGACCTAGAGTCTGTCATACAGAGTGAAGTAAGTCAGAAAGAGAAAAACAAATACCCTATGCTAACACATATATATATAGAATCTAAGAAAAAAAAAAGTCATGAAGAACCTAGAGTAAGACAGGAATAAAGACACAGACCTACTAGAACATGGACTTGAGCATATGGGGAGGGGGAAGGAAGGGTAAGCTGTGACAAAGTGAGAGAGTGGCATGGACATATATATACTACCAAACGTAAAGTAGATAGCTAGGGGGAAGCAGCTGCATAGCACAGGGAGATCAGCTCGGTGCTTTGTGACCGCCTGGAGGGGTGGGATAGGGAGGGTGGGAGGGAGGGAGACACAAGAGGGAAGAGATGTGGGAACATATGTATATGTATAACTGATTCACTTTGTTATAAAGCAGAAACTAACACAACCATTGTAAAGCAATTATAATCCAATAAAGATGTTAAAAAAAAAAAGCCATTCTCAGGCAGGGATAATTGAAAGGTGTGGATTTTTATATAGATTTAGCTGTTAAAGTATTTTTCCAGAGGCGAAGCCAGAGGCTACATCTGGGCTCCAGGATCAGCTACCGGAACTGTGGTCTAGCTCCCCTGCCTCAGTACAGCAGCCCAGTGATGAGCGAAGGGCTCCTGACCTAGTTCTTGGTATCATTTATATGTCTTTTTCTCCCCTTCATTTTTACCTATTTTGCACATGTTCCTGGTTATGAAAATTGTGACTGCTCTAAACTTCAGTTTTAAGCCAGGAATAAATCGAAGATGTTGTGAACTTGATCTTTTTCAGAATATTTCCTTTTATATATCAACACTGCAGTTTTGGGTTACTGGTAATACACAACATGGCAAAATACTGCTCGTGTAGAATTAAATTATACTCCTAACAGGTACTGTCAAGGGAACAAACATAGAATGGGACAACTGCATGTTCTTTTCTACTTTAAATGAAAATGTGTATTCAGCAGAAGGATCATTAATATTCCAAGGCCATTTGTTTGTGGTTTGATTGACTGGAAATGTCAGTGGACTTTACCTAAGAAGCCTATTACAGCAAATGCCTATTGTGTTTCATTCACACATGCAGGGGATGGAATGCCAAGGCAGGCTTCGGAGACAGGAAGCCGCCTGTGCCTCATGACTCTCAAAAGGGCAATGCCATCGACAGAACCCACAAGAGGTGTTCCTGTCTTTAATGAGGTTTTGGTTCAGGAACCATTAATAAAGTTTTATTGATCATAACAACATCCTCATCTGAAATTTGACTCCTTGAAAGCTCTATCTCATCATATAAGAGGTATTTTTTTCTGGGGTAGATAGAGCCACTGCATTTCCTCTTTAAAAAATCAAAAACAAAAAACAAAACGCCATCTTCTTGCCCATATTCTTTCTTAATATCCTGTGTGCTTTGTCAAAGGGTACATTTTCAAGAATGAAAAACTGGCTTGTGTGTGCAGCAACTCTAATAGTTACACTATTCTTTAAAAAATAAGGACATGTGTTTTAAATACTGTTTTGAATAATCATTAGCTACATGGCATAGACATATATAATCACTTTAAAATTAAAGTGACAAGCTGCTAAATAATTTTTAAGTTGAAAAAAAGTTCTCTAAGATTTCAGTAGGGCTACTGAAAACAAATCCATTGAAAAGGCAATGAATTGCGAATTAGTAATAACCACATTTTCGTAATGAAACCTGTGTTTCTGTTGCTTGTACTGAAGGATAAATTTAGGGTTGAGGTTTGGCATAATTTGTGTTGAGTATTTCGTGATGGAAAATGGGCTCTTGGGTTGGCTAATGTTTTCACGTTCTCAAAACATTTTAGGAGTTATGTAAAAAGAGTTCTCACAGAATAAACTCTAAATGTATTTTGAGAAGAAAGCAGAAATTGTGTTGCTGTAAGTCCAAATTTTCTATTTGACTAGTAAGATGCAAATACCTTTAAAACTGAGAAGGCATTGTATTTTAGTGCCATTTGTATTTTGATTTATTGAAAGAAATTAAGTTCTAAGAAGAATAAAAATATTATTTTAGTAAAAATTCCCATGTTCCTCAATTGAGTAATATAATGGAAAACTGTATTAATTATACCTATTTCATAGCATCCTCTTATATCTTATGCAAAGAGCATACTACCTGATTTCTTTTCTTATTCTAAACCTTTGGGATTGGTTTTAATCCTAAATCTGTGAATAAGCAAAATAATACTCCCCAAAGTAACCAGGGCAAGATTTAGTGGCTCAGTCGAGAACCAGGGATTAGAACAGACTAGGTGATATAGCACAGCTGAGTAGAGGCTTTGCACAGTTGAAGGTGTAGTAAGAATCTCCTTCTTAACCAGGCACTGCTTTTTCTAAAAACTGGGGGCTGATACTGCATTGACCAGGTTTTTCTCATCGTCCTACAATTATTGACGTACTAAAGTTGTTGAAAATTCTATGAAAACCCAAAGGTGTTTCACTGTATTTCAGTCCAACATTGATTGGTGCTATCTTCAAGGAATATTTCCTCTGATGAGATTACTTATGGTTCTGTTAGCTCCCTAGGGCTTCTGTAAGAAAGTTTCACAAACAAGATTGCTTAAAGCTATAGAAATGTATATTCTCTCCCATTTCCATGTGTTTCCCCTAGCTTCTAGCGGTCATCTTTGGAGTTCGTTGGCTTGTACCTGCATTTTTTTTTTTAATTTATTTATTTTTGGCTGCGTTGGGTTTTCGTTGCGGTGTGCAGGCTTCTCACTGTGGTGGCTTCTCTTGTTACAGAGCCCGGGCTCTAAGCCCATGGGCTTCAGTAGTTGTGGCCCGAGGGGTATAGAGCGCAGGCTCAGTAGTTGTGGCGCACGGGCTTAGTTGCCCCGCGGCATGCGGGATCTTTCCGGACCAGGGCTCGAACCCTTGTCCCCTGCATTGGCAGGCGGATTCTTAACCACTGTGCCACCAGGGAAGCCCCCTATACCCGCCGTTCTACACCTGGACTTCTCTTCATGTGTGTCTGAGACTTGACTTGGCCTTCTTATAAGGACACCTTCTTGTAAGTACACCAGGTGTTGAATTTAGGGCCCACCCTATCCAGTGTAACATCATCTTAACTAATTACATATGCTAAGACACAATTTCCACAATATTAAGAATCCAGGCAGACATGAATTTTGGGGGGACAATATTCAACCCAATACAATGGTCTGTATCCAATTACAAAACCATGTTGTCTTAAGGAGAAAAAGTTTCGTAAAAGAAAGAGATCACTGGTTATATATTTTTCCTTCCTTGGCTGGAACTTCCAGCGTAAGGAGAGAAGCCAACCAATCTAGGATTTAGATTGGACGTTTCTGCAGGGCTGATCACAGATTCTTCTGAACTCAGTCTATGTCCGTGAGTTAACAGGTGCAGTGATTTTCAGTGGTCCACAAGAAGTCTGAGGAATAATCCCTGACAGCACCACAATGGGCAGAATTACACCCTAGATTTTCTGTATCAGAAGGATTTAGGCCAACAAGGTGATTGAAAGGAGCTTGAGTTGGATAAGTGTTGGTGCTTCACTGGGACATGCATACAATTTTCTCTTCTAACATATTTCTGGTCAGTAGAGGGAAGTATCATCACTGGGCAATATAAGCGCGTTAACTGGCGATAAGTATCCAGTGGATATTTAGAATCCATCCTGATGGCCTTCTTACTATGACAGCTAGATCACTTTTGCTCTTCAGAATGTAAGGGTAATGAACTTTAAAAACAATAACAACAAAACTTACAAGCCGATCTATAACTGAAGAGTAACCAGGCATTGAGAATTGAGTCTAACAAGGAGGAGAAATGTTTTCTAAGTTGGAGGACCACCTGAATTTACTTGAAGTTCTGGTGAGTATACTTTGACCAGGTACATCTGCGTTTCCAGAGATATAGGTTTGCGGGGGGCTGGGGGGTGGGGGGAGGTAGGAGAATCACTTGGATTCTCTTATATCAGCAAAGTAGCTGTTAATCAGGGATGTACTGACTTTTTTTTTTTTTTTTTTTTGCGGTACGCGGGCCTCTCACTGTCGTGGCCTCTCCCGTTGCCGAGCACAGGCTCCGGATGCGCAGGCTCAGCGGCCATGGCTCACGGGCCCAGCCGCTCTGCGGCATTTGGGATCTTCCCGGACCGGGGCACGAACCCGTGTCTACTGCATCGGCAGGCGGACTCTCAACCACTGCGCCACCAGGGAAGCCCCTGACTGGTTTTTTGAAATACAGACTTGGACTGAAAAACAGATCAACAAATCATTAAATATTCACCTTATAAAATTATAAAATAAGGCAGTCAATATAGAATACTACCTTTACTTATTAATTAGTTCTACCCAATTCTAATGTTTTGTCTCAGGAATAGAGTGTGTTCCACGTTAATTCTTGGTTATTTTAGTTTGCCACCAGTCATTTTGTATCAAATCCTGACTGGAGCTGATGAGACATTCTTTGTATTTTATGTTTCAACTTTAGTAGGAATATTCACACATTTCTCTGCAGAATCCTCATGAGGTTGATCACATGCTATTACCCCCAGTCCACTGCTGGTGATTGACATGATAAATGGCACACGTTCTGAATTATTTTTAAATCTTTTAAATGTCCAATTCCGAGAATTTTGAAAATAGAAAGGATTGTGGACCAGTACCTCCGTTTCAGAGGCAAATGTTGGAAGTATATTAGTTTGCCAGGGCTTCCGTACCAAAATACCACATACTGGGAAATTTAAACAACAGAATTCAATTTTCTTATCATTCTGGAAGCTAGAACTCTGAGATCAAGGTATCGGCAGACTTGGTTTCTTCTGAGTCCTCCTTCCTTTGCTTGCAGGTGGCTGCCTTCTGACTGTGCCTTTCTGTTATCTTCCGTGTGTGTGTGTGTGTGTGTGTGTGTGTGTGTGTGTGTCCTAATCTCCTCTTCTTATAAGGGTACCAATCATACTGGAGTAGGGTCCACTTCAGGGATCCCATTTTAACGTAATCATCTCTTTAAAGGCTGTGTCTCCAAATACGGTTCCAACTTTAAGGTCCTGGGAGTTAGGACTTCAACGCACGGACTTTGTAGGGCATGTGCCTTCATTTCTGCTCGTATGTCTTTTGATTTGTCTATTAGGAGTATTTTCCATGCGCTCACCACGATGGAGGAAACTATAATGATATGTTTCAGAAATTGTTTTTTTTAAGGTACTTAAATAGCTCAGGCCAATATGAGAAAAAGAAAGAATACTCATTTTTATTCTGCTTTTATTTTGCCAATGCAGATATTCTACAGCTGGAGAAGATGGGAAAAAGTCAAGTATGGATTTTTCCAGACAGTTGCAGAAATAAGTTCTGATGTCACATCAGAGCTTCCCCCAGGCAGCTGAAGTCGTGCTCACGTACCTTGCCTGCCGTGGTCACCGTGATGGAGAGCCAGTCAACGCAATGGTGAGTAGTGCTTGAGGGGCCCGGCTGCTAAGAAATGCACTGTACCATTTCTAACTGAACTTCTACCTGTGTTGCCATTGGTTTTAGATCCGCTGGTGAAATCTTGATATTACCCCCATCTACCCTGCATCTATCCTCCCCCTTCGCTCAGTCAGCTTAGAGCATGAGTGGAGTCTGCCCAGATTTCTTTTATTTACCACCCAGGCAGGATCTTGCTTTACGAAAGGAAGGCGTCATTCAAGTCTGCTCTTTATTCATTTCAGGTGGTTCTGGGTTAAACAGCAAGAAGAGATTCCTCTAAGTTTTTAAAATGCAGGTGCCATGCTTTTCGACTTTTCTGGTGTTGAAGCAGATTTTACTAAACAGCCATACACTCATTTATTAACCTAAACGGCAAACGTATAACGAGTCCATTATGTGTGGGGCACTATTAAGCGTTGGGGAGCTTGCTGTGAAGCACAGGATCTTTATATTGACAATATGTCCCCTCTTACTGAGCCATATAATTGGGATCACTTTAGGAGAAATAGAGCTTTGCTGTCATAATTTGTCTTGTGAAAAATTAGGGGGGAGAAGCGGGTATTTAAGGCCCTTTCTCAATCATGATCGTTCTCTGTGACTTTTTTGCTATATAATTGGAGCCTAAGGGTTGAGGGGAGGAGTTTAGCTATTGTGGTTACTATTATTATTTACGAATTGTAGGCATTTTGTTGAATAATGATCCAAGCTAAATAGTGGGTAGAGTCAATAAAAAGAATCAGAATAATAATAACAAATGGCTTAAAATGGAATTACTTAGAGATTTAGTGAATGTTTGAGGAGGTGGGTGCTACGTTCGTGATGAGGGATGGCTTGATGATGGTCTTACACCGTACACACAAACCATCACCATAAGTGTATATTAGTTCTGCTTATTTGCCAAAAGATACCAAACTTGTTGGGGAGTGGGATAGCCCTCCCAGAGCAGGTCCTGACAAAGCACAATTTCATCCAGCTTCTTGCAACTGAAGTATGCACTGTGTTGGGGGGATGGCATCTTACTCAGGCTGGTACCCTGGAGTCATCTGAGTTGTTTGATGAAACCCAGACACTAACTCGGCTCTTAACCATCTACCCTCAAGGGAAGATTGTGGCTTTGCTGTGTTTCAGGACGTGATAGAGCAACACTTGTAAATTTATCTGAAAATAAATTATATAAGTTTTATATAAAAAAATATGTACTTGGAACGGCATCCTGAGGAACTCTGCAAGATCACTCCTCAGTGAAACAACCATAACTGGTGGAAATTATAAAAACAAAAACCATCTGAAGTGTCTGGAGATTGTCCTGAGGGCATCCAGCAAGTGCAGAAGCGTTTTTTCAAGAAAACCTAATAAATCTCAATAAAAACAGTGCGATTCTGGCACTTGAGACACAACGTGTTGCCTTGCCCACCAACCCCTAGCTCAGACTGGTGGAAACTCCACTCTGGACACATGTGGCCCAGAAGATGGGGCTCCCTCTCTCCCCAGCTCATAGTCAGTAGCTATAGTATACTCCCTCTAGGGGCATGTACCCAGTAGTGTTTGCAAAGAGCGCCAGGTTTAATCAGACTGTGGAGTAATGTATACCACAAGGCATTGTTGAAAACAAGAGTCAGTATTATTTATGGACACCCCAGTTGAAGTAGGAGCTTGGGGTCAGACTTAATATCTTGATATGAATAAAAGCTGAATCAGTGCTACTGTAGTACCGTTGGCTCTCCATATCCACGGTTTCCAAGTCTGCGGATATGCAGGGCCCTCTGTAAGGGACTTGAGCATCCAGGAATTTTGGTATCCACGGGGGTCCTGAAACCAATCTGCTGCAGATACAGAGGGAGGACTATAATCTGTTCAATATTAAACAGGCTGAGGTACCTCTGTGACAGTTTTTAGAAATAAACAGTTGACTCAACACCAAAGACATAGGTTCTCTTACAACTTCATTTACAATTTAAAAAGAATTAGAAAACATAAAATGATGAGTGTTTCTTTTAGCATTTTGTGAATCTTTTTTGTTAACTTTCAGTTCATCATTGACAATTTTTGTTACCACTGAAATCTAACTGAAAATGTTCACTGTTGAGGGAATTTTGAAAATGAGAGCACATTAAGAAGACCATAGTGGGAAAAAAGATTATTCTGTAAAAATAATTGAAATGACAGTAGTGTTAGCATACTTTGTGGGATATAAATAAGAAGAGTAGAGCTACACCCATGAAAAAAGTGGCATTAAAGAGACAAGGGAAGCGATTATATTTCCTTAATCTCTAAATTAAGAAAGAAGCAAAAAAGATAGATCAACTGACTATATTTGGGAAAATAAATAGTATTACTTTAATCATAACAGTCTGTGGATAAGAGTCACTTATCATGTGTATATATATTTCATGTTTTATACCTTGACCTTGGATAAATTGCCTAAGCTGTTTTTATCATAATGTCATCTTTAATAAAATTGTAGTAACTTTTACCTCGCAGAATTGCACTGAAAATTTTCCTTTGAATGTAAGTCTTTCCAGTCTGTTTACAACTAATACCAAAATAACAGATTGATTGATTTAGTCATTGCAAAAAAATACCTGTCAATTCAATAAAATGATAAAAATTGCTATGTTAGCTTGTCACTATTGAAAGCTCATTGCTTTTACTATCGCCCTAACAAACTGTAATGCTAGATAGCACTTGGAGTGTGTATTTAACGCATCCATACTCGACACTATATATGTGTATTAAGTTTCTGTGTCTTTAAGTTCTTTGAGATTGAAACTAACTGGTGATTTTTGGTTTTAATCACATTTCAGTTTCTGTCTCAATTAATTCCTTACTAAAGACATTGAATGTGTTTTCTTGCTTCGGAGACAGAAGTTTCACAGTAGAGGGGCCAGAGTCACTGTATCATGCAGGAACATCATTTTGGACTAGACGTGAAAGAGAAGGAAATCTTAATCCTATTAAGATAAAGAATTTGGCATTTATCTTAACCAGTACGCACAGCAAAAGATTAGTAGATTTATGAGAGTTAAATGTGTAAAACAAGAAGGCTGGACTCACAAAGAACAATTAAAATTTCAATATTGCTTATAATATAGTACGCTTGGCAAAAATTATTTACCAATTCTGATTCTAATATAAATCAGAATAAAACTGTGTAATTAATTTAATCCATAAGAAATGAACTTTAACTTTTCAATTATACCTATACAGACATGATCAGGTTTTACTGAGACTTTGTAAATACCGGTGATTTCAAATTACCTTGAAAAAAAATGATCACTAAATTCATGTATATTTGAAATAACTTTTGTAGGCCCTAATATTTGACATACATGTTTTCCCACCTATTTACATTACTAATGTCACTTGTCCCTACAAATGTATACTGCTTTAAAAAAAAATCTATTTTATGTGACTTGAATGAATCTATCTTACTGAAATATTTTATTCATTTAAATTTAAATAATACAAAACCAACCTCATAGACACAGTGGACAGTTTGGTAGTTGCAAGAGGCAGGGGATGAAGGGATGGGAGAAATGGGTGAACTGTCTTTTCGTTTATTTTAAAAAAATGAACGAAAAGTAAAAAAAAAAAAATAATAATACAGCACTACCTTAAAAATCAGAGTATAGAATGCCCCATTTGGATAATCTAGGATTATCTTGCTCTCTCAAGATACTTATTTAATTACATCACAAACTCCTTTTTGCCACGTACATGTTCCAGGAATTAGGACACGGCCATCTTGTGGGGGCGGGCACTGTTCTGCCATCCATAAGTTCCTGGCAGGTTTTCTCCTGTGTATTGGGTTTGACTCCCATATGTTGCAAGCCTTTTGGCTTCTTTTTTCTAATGTCCTATTCATACTTTTACAAACTCCATTTTGGTTTTGTGCCCCCTTTCCACGGACCTCTTCACCCTAAAATCCCTCATGACTTTCTTTTACTAACTATAATTTAATAAAAGTGTCAGTGGCCATCCTACTTGACCTCTTATTAATTTTTAGCACAGTCAACTACTCCCATCTTTTAAAAAATTTCTTCCATTATTTCCATAACACTAAAGCTTTGACTGGGTAGATAGCTTTTCAGTTTTCATTGCTAGGTCTTCCTCCTCTCCCAATACCAAAATATCTGTTCTCCTCAGAACTTGTTCTTGGTCCCTTTTCAGTTGTTATCACATACATACCCCCTGAGGAAATATTCTCTGACCCCTATATTCAAATGTCATTCTAGAACTTAGGTTGGTGGCATACCTCACTGTCATTTTCCTTTCTCTCTGTAAGAACCCTTTTTAAAAATTTAAATTTTTAACATCTTTCATGAATGGATGGCCTCTTTCCCAGCCAGAAGGTGCGTGGATCCCTGTTAGCATGAAACAAACATGACAATTCCGGTACCCTTGGCACCGGCTGGCTTGTTATGAACACATAACAATTCTGGGCAATGCAAAATGAAGGGAAGTTGGATTGAAAATGTCATGGTAAGTTTTCTGCTTTAAGACAGGGCATACGGAAGGAGACATCCCCTTTTCTATGTGAGGAAGAGATGGGTAGAGCAACAACATCTCAAGAACTGCTTTCTTGTGGATGGCATAGTAGACAGATAAAAGAACTTTGAGCCTATGATTTACATGCTCATGCTGCCCTACTTCCAGATGTCACATATGTGAGATTATTTCCTTTCTTGTTTAAATTTGGTATGTGTACCCAGAAGGATTGTACCAGGACAAAAAATGGTCTTAGAATCCATGATTTTGTGTTAATATCATCAGATGCATAATATCTTCATAATAGAAGTTATGACTATATTGGCATGGTCATTTAGTGTATGTGCGTGTTTCTTAAACAAGAGGAGGATTTTTTTTTAATCCATAGAGAAAATATTTCTTGGGAAGAAATAACCTTGAGCAGTGTATCTCAAAATATCTGTGATGGAGTACCAGTTTTTTTTTTTTTTCCAATTCTTTACAGCCTATAATTTTGGTAATATAAGAAACCACATGCCTGGGTGTCACTGCAAGGTCAGATTGCTTTAAAAGTTTTTAAATGATTACTCTCCATTTCCGTCCATATTTTGTAGTAGACCAGTGATAGTTTGTGGACTACACTCTAAGAAGAGCTGATCTAGTGGGAGTTCCATGTTCAAAGCAATTATTGTATGCTTGGGATTTAAACTCTTTTAAAATTTCTTCTGTAGTTTTGGGGTTTTGTTTTGTTTTTGATTTGCCCAATAAATAAATCATTTTCTCTAGGAACATGAGTTTTTGATGTGAACAAATTTACATGAGAAATACAAGTATTTTATTTTTTAATCTCAAAAGCTAATGCTGATATATAAACAAGTATTATTTTTTGTGGTTCATATATACAGTTGTATTTTATGATTATTTATTTTTTCAGAAACATTTTACTGGGAAAGAGGTGTACCTCATTTACTCTGATTCCCAGCGTGAAACAATGTCACAGTTCTTAAATAGCCCTAAGTTATAGTTTATATCTCTAAAGAAGCCAGTTTAAAAATGTTTATGCGGTAAGTGTTATTCCAACAGTGCACTGAAACGGTCCCCCGTGTATCTTTTACCTTGTTTTGATAGTGCAGGTTAAGTTTCGCAGTTGGTCTAAGGGTCAGTTCACCCTTAGGCAACTTGAGACATCTCAGTAAATGACCTCTGTTCTAGCTCAGCAGCTCCAGGTTGAGGAAAGCACTTGAGCCTTGACTGTGTTCATGTGGGGCGGTTGATAAGGGAGTATTTGTGTATTGGTGTCTGAATGTTCTGTGTTGTCTGTCCCTCTGTAGTCACGTTCTAAATTTGTAAGATTAAGTTCATAAAATTCTTCCTGGTTCAGATGAGAGCTAGCAACCCATATCCGAATTAGACCAAGTGCATTAACTTTTCCAGCCAGATATGTGACAGGATGGATGTTAGGGGGCCAGTGGAGCTTTCCGAAGATCTGATGTGACTCTTACCTGTTCAGACTTTATCATCTGAATCTGTTCATTCCTGTGTGCCGTCCTGTCTCCCAGAAGATATAGTCTCCCTGCTGAAGCACTGACTTTCCTCTGTATCTTTATTTGATTTACATAGATGATATTTCTTTCTGGTCCTTTTGAGGGGCTTTGCAATGTGTATTTACTTATATTTATTCATATTTGAAAAAGCATGTATTGTGCTAATTAGAAAGTCAGGAAGATAAGTTAACTATATTTCCCATGTGATTTCCATACAACTGAAGGCACAGAGTATCAAGGAAGGATTCACTTGAAGAGCAGTTTCATGAAAGGTAGACTTCTGTCGGTAAAATAAAATATGACATTTACTATCTTGCTCATTTGGTCAACTGTTTACCCCTTTATGTTGGGGCAATGTGGAATAGAGAGGTCTGTAGGACACCCTAGAATTTGTTCACAGGTCTGGAGGAGGAGGAGGCATGATCTCAGATCCTTAGGATGCGTGACATAGAAAGCATTTTTTAATTAAAAAGTGAATTAAGATGATTTAACATTTTTTTCTCAACACTGTAAATGTTTGTTTTAAGGTGAACTCAGCCAATTACTTTAAATTCTCAAAGTATATATGAAAAAATAGTTGGTTGGGAATGTGATGGCTCTTTTCATTGTTTCGTTTATGCCTGTTATTGACTCTTTTTGGTATGGCAAGTATTATTAAATACTGGAATGAGTTAATGAGTGGGAATTTATAATCCTGTCTTCGATCCCGCCTGCCTTGAATGATAACACCACCACTCAACAATTACTGTTGAGTAATTTTCAGTAAAACTTTTCCTACTAATCCTCCAGGCCTGCCCTAAATCTTGCTCAATTCAATAAATTATTATGACCATGGATAATGTTTTTTCCTCACATAATCTTAATTGCCATGACCTTTCTTTTCGTGACACACTTTATCAATTAACTTAAGCTGCTATTTAATACCATGTCTTTTTTTTTCCAATGAGTTTATGGATTCCTTGTATCAAGGGCCCAGATTTTATATTTTCCTACATCCCGTGCTTGCCAGAAGATGGAACACATAGCAAATGCTCAAGCGTAGTTTCTGAATGCACAGAAGTAAGATCCTCTTAGCCAGCTTTGAGGAATATCATCAGTATTTGAAAGCTACGTGCTCTCTTGAGTGGCAATGGTAGGAAATGGGAACAACTGGAGGTTGATGAATCCACGTATGTCTGTTTAGTTACATTCCTGTATGATCAATTATTATGTATACGTAGGCATTTGTTATTTTTAAGATCTCAGAATTCAAATCTTTCATTATTGGTAATATTCAAGAAGATATATGTATTTTTGATATATAAATTAGCACAATACTTTGAATTATTGTGGGCTCTCCTGCAAAAGCCTGGATATATCTTTCATCCAATAGGTCAAAAAAGCAACAAAGCAACATCAAAACGGAAGAGTCCCTATTAAATGCAATATGTTAGTTTGGCTGACATTCTTATCCCATATTATACAGACCCAAGTCAGTTTTAAGCAAAATATTGAAAGCAATTTGACTTGGAGGGTTTTTCAACTCTGAGGTTAGCTGTGCGGTAAGGCATGGGGGTGAACTGTGTGCTGGGCTTTTATTCTGATTCTGTTGCAAAATACCCCTGGAAATTTGCCACAGTGCTGTTACTGGGTAGGAGCGAGTGATTTCACTGAAAACTGTATGTCCATTTCAATGCATGACGGGTTTAGCTATAAAAATCGTAATTGGTGATCTATCAATTAGTAGTAGACTTTTAGGAAGTGAGATAACACAAATATGTACATTTTATGAATCCAATGCTTAAAAAATAAGTTCACCCCTGACCTGAATTTTACTAGAAACAATTAGGGTAACATGTTTTGCTTACACGCTCTTTTGGTCATTAGAGCTGATCGCTTGCAGTTGTCTCGTGGTTTCAAGTACTGTGCTTCCCAGATGGGTTATGACCTCGCCCATCAGAATGGGGGCGCTGTTATGATGAAAGCAGTGGGCGGTGTGTGCTCTGCCTCCCTCTTCAACTGCTGCTGGGAGCCGTCTATTTACTTCTAAAATGGCAAGCAGCGAATGCAGACGCTTGTGAAGATGGGGCCACAGCATCGAACATTGCCGTGGATTCTTTCTAACCCACGTAATTGGTGGTTTTACCACTCTTCCGCTTCATTTTACTTATCTCTTTGTCCTACTTAGAGAAACAAAAATATTTCCCTTGCGCCTGCACCCACTCTTTCACGTAGGATAGTTGCTTCTTCTGGATGCACTGGTGAAGGTATCAGCCACAACAGAGTTTGAAGGAGTCTTACTTTTTTGTGTGTGTGGTACGCGGCCCTCTCACTTTCGTGGCCTCTCCCGCTGCGGAGCACAGGCTCTGGACGTGCAGGCTCAGCGGCCATGGCTCACGGGCCCAGCCGCTCCGCGGCATGTGGGATCTTCCCGGACCGGGGCACGAACCCGTGTCCCCTGCATCGGCAGGCGGACTCTCAACCACTGTGCCACCAGGGAAGCCCCAGGAGTCTTACTTTTTAGTTAGAAGCATTTACATCACTCTTTTAAAAAAAATCCCTATGAAAATCTATCCTGTAGGAGATTCAAAGGTCCCTCCAAGTTTTCTTTCAGACTGATAGGTAAAACATACGTAGGCCAAATATTAGCTCCTCCTTCTTCCACAGTTTTTGAAACGAGATCACCTACTGCTTTTTTTTATTGTAATTTAAGTATTTTTAGGATGTTTTATATGAAAGCAATGATTTTTTTGTCACTCTACTCAAATGGAGTAATCTCTGGTAGAAAGTAAACTAGATAAATAAGTTCCAAAGTCTGTGCATTAAGATCATCATTATAATTCTGTAGTTAGGCAGCAGGAACACCCATAGTAATCATGTACATGTTAATTTGTTTTGGGACATATAGTACATATCACACTCCACTGGATATATGGTGATATCTTTAATCAATTAATTCCTTTTTGTGTTTATGCTACATTAGAACATTCTGCCAAAATTGAAAACATAGGACTTTGTTTCTCTTTCCACCCCTTAACAGATCAATCATACTGATAATTGATAACAAGTATTTATTGAATGGCTATCCTGTGTTAAGAACTGTTTTAGATGCAGTAGGGGTTCGCCTAGATCCCCTTTCTCCAGGTACCGCGAGCATTGGCTAGCTGAGGCTCACTGCCCACCTCTTCTGGGGTACGTGCTTATTTAGCCTGGGAGGATACAGACCTTGCTCTCTCCACCCCTCCTCAACTGATGGGGGGGGGCAGCCTATGAGGTACTGAGAGGAGGAGGTTAAAAAAAACCCACCAACCTGCACCTCCTTGCCCTAGGTGTGGGGATGAGGGTAGGGGTGAGCATGTCAAATCTCAGGGGATGATTTCTGCTCCTGATCTGCCTGTAGTTCAGACTAAAGCTACGTTTTACCCGGGACCACACCTTAGCTCTATGTCCTCATCCAGCCCACTTTCCTCCCTGGCTCACAGGTTTTTCCTGGAGTGTCCCATCAGTAACCCATGTGCCCCTGACTCTGCTCCTAGGTGCCCCACCTAAGGAAGACACTAGCATGCAGGAACTGGACTGTGTCCCTAGCAGTTAGGCGACTAGCTGTAATCTCATTTTATAGATGAAGGTGACTGTATGTACAGTGAAGCCAAATCAGTGGGCAGAGACTGTGCTTGATTCTGGACTTTGCCACTTACTAGGTGTATGACCTCGACATGTAACTTAACTCCACATGCCTCGGTTTCCTCAATTGTAGAATGGAGGTGAAAATCTTTACATATGTTAATTTATGTCAGTATTTCCTTAGAGTAGTACCTGGAACATAGGAAATGCTGTTTATTGCTTAACATTAGGATTATAATAATGAAGGTTCAGAGGAGTAAAACAAATTGCCTCCAATTATACAGATAGTAGCACGATTTTCTCCCAAATGATGGCATGCTTCCTTCCAGACTGTTCCCTTTTCATTCTCCACCATGTTTGTGAGTTGAAGCTTCTGCAGAGTTGCTCCTTTCTGTCTGTCTTGCTTATTCAAGTCTGCCTTCAGATCTCTTGTGTTAGTATCACACACGCCACTGGAAGGAAACTGCTGGCTGTGAAACTATAGTTGAACTCCCGCTCATGCCAGGCCCGACCTGATGGTAGCTGTCACAGATTTCATGAATTTACAAAGCTCAAGTTTCAAAGTGGCTTGCAAGAGCCCTTCCTGGGATGGCCATGGACTTTCCTGTATTCATAATTTTTTACTATAATTCTTAAAGAATCTACTCCCCAATTTTATAAGCTTCAGGAGTCACAAGACCTAGATGCACACCTGAGTACTACTAGAGAACATTTTAGAGGCTGGTTATTGTGATGTCTTCATTGACTTACTACTAGTGACAGTCTTCAACTCCTTGCAGGAAAGCCACCCAATGTTTTGTCAGGTCTCCTCTGGTGGAGCTCTGCTGTCTTTGTTTGTACTTCACTGATTTTTGAAAGCTCAAACCATTTAGTGGTGCCTTACCATGTAAGTGTCAGAGTGTGCTGGACAAGAGGCGACACAAAAATGACAGTAAGTCATCTGGGAGTGTAGTGGAACACAAAGGATAGATGACAACGGTAAGATGTGTTCAATAATGAGGTTACTTTCAAGGAACAGTGAAAATGGGGGAAAGTGTGCTTAAAGGATCTTGGTGGGTACAGGAAAGGGTGTGCTGAAGTAGCGGGAGCACGAGAAGGAAGCTTGAGTTAGTGGAAAAATAGAGTATTTTGTTTAAAGGAGAGAGCAGGTATAAATCATGAAGAGAGAGGGGGAAAATAAGGTGCAGCATTCCCGGCCTCTTTCACTTTGGTGTTCCTGGGACACGGAGCTGGGGTCCCTGTGTCCTGTTGCCCAGGTAACTGCAGCAGCTGGAGAAAATGAGCATGTGTTTGGTGTTAACACAGCCTGGTTCTGTCTGGGTGGGTGTGAAGACCTGTAGAGGATGGGGGCCGTGGGCTCCTGGATGGAGAAAGGAGAGTAGGGCAGATGGGTCCCACCAACTGGAGTTGATAACACTCTTTTGTTCTGACATGTAAACTTCCATCTCCTGTTCAGAGGTGCACTTATTGTGAAAATGACTGAACTGAGGACCCGAAATGCCCTGTCAAATTTCTAAGCTTGTTTTTTCTTAACTTATTTATAAACTATATTAAATTCTATTTTGAATTATTTTGATATATTATAATTTGAATTTCTTCAGTAAAGAACTATCTACCGTCCTAATATTCTGTTAGAGGAGGTGAGTGCCGCCTTTTATTTTATCAACAGCGTAGGTAATGATAATCTGCCCAGCCTGGAACCTTTCACGAAGGTAAAACCCGCAATTAATTTTCCTTCTCAGCGTTACTTTATAACACAGCAAATAAGCGCTAAGTTGCTCTAATAATTTAACAAGCATCTGAGCTTACTTTAAAAGTAAAATATTATTATGTATGTGTACATCTGTGTGTGTCTGTGTGGGGTGTGTGTGTGTACATATGTATTATATACACACAGTTCTCGGTAACAAAGGTAATTTTTGAGACTTGCTTGCTGAACATCTTCACAAGAAGATGTGCATCATCTTTGTGGGTGGCACGGGAGATGTCACGTATGGAGCTGAGGCGCGTTTTTCTCTTATTTGGAGAATAGAAAACTGTCTGACTCTGGGGAAATGAGCAACCCACAATCTCTGCCTTTTATCAGAGATTTGAACAGAATTAGTAGATTACGAAATGATCCCAAAAAACTGTTTAGAATAAGTTTGACTGCATATATATGTGAATATGATATAAGTGTGTATATACCTCTATCATTTACCTATCCACATCTACCTGTCTAGACACGTTACATAATAACTAGGAGTAAGTAATTTTTCTCTCTTCCAAACTGCATATATTAGTTTTATCTTTTCATGAAATGCACAAAACGAGAGGATACTGGTCACTTTCTATTTAAAAAGATCATAATTTTTCTTTGTATTTTACTCTATTCTCTATTATTTTTGATATTTTATACCATGCTGTTAGTAACTTCTGTCTTTCTCCATGGCTTCACCAGTTGCAAATTCTTACATTATAGGTTACAAGACACATGCAATAGGAGGATAAATTAATGGAATTAAATGCCGAACAGTTGGAAATATGTAGTCACATATATATTTCCTTCTACCACTACACGTTACCCGTATTTATGCTTCTCATTGTGCTTCATCTGAGAATGCACTGAAGACTTTTTTTCCTTCCACTGAGGAATTAGAGTGAATTACATGAAAGCAAAGAACTGCATTTTGACCTATGAGAAGGCTTCAGGGAATGTGGAGAATTATGTCTTAGAGTTAGTTTAACAATTCCCTTTTTCGTACCTAATCATACTTCATTTATTCATATGTACATCACTTCACTGTGTAGAAGTAAAAATACATAGATAAATAGAATACTCAGATTAAGGGTCATTGACCTTGAAAGGAGAAAGCTGAAGGAACGAAGCTGGGGAATTTGTCATAAATTAAGCCTTGTTCCTCACATGGCTCCAGAAGGAAATATACTGTGCTCACTTGAAGTAAAAAAGAAGTATCAGGCTGATTGTTTCCATTGTTATAATATTGATGTCCTGGGTAATCTCAGACAATGGAAGAGTTTACAAAACGTAAGTGCAAGACAGAGTGATTAAATTCCCTCTTTATCCTTCTTTTGTTGTTCATGGGATGTTAACTGTAACTTCCTAAATGTGATACAAGCTGAGTAGGGAACTTCTCCTATATATCTGTGCTAAGACACTTTCCTAATTTTGATGAGTCAGTTTTTTAAAGGACTTAAAAATATGTTTATAATAGATGTCATATCTACTGAGTGAAACATCACCAAAACTAATGCTCTTTTAATATTATGCTTGGGATTACATTGTTTCCTTTGTATAAATCTGACATCTGAAAGAGGGAGTTGTACATCTGTTTTATTCCCCATAATAAAGGTGATTTGTGGAAATTGTTTGCCGAATATCTCTATAAGAAAATGTACATCACTTTTATGGATGATATGGGAGATGTCATGTATGGAGCTTAGGTACATCGTTTTCTTATTTGGAAAATGTAAACCTGTTAGACTCCAGAAAAAAGAAAACAGACTTTCGTCAGAGACTTAAATAGAATAGGTAGAAGATTATGAAATGATTCGAAAAACGATTTTTTAACAAAGGGTTGATTGTATCTGTACCAAGATAAACATTTAGGTCTTCTCAGCACAGAGAGTAACTCCATTCGCTCTAATTAAGACACCAGAGCCCGAGTACCATTTGGTTAATGAACTCTTAAGAAAAAAAAAAAAAGATTTGTCTACAAATACCTCACTTGTTTTGTGGCCCATGCAGTTTTTTTTAACCTCCAGGACAAATTAGTAATTGAATGTATAATACAGTCATATTGTACAGCTGTAGAACCTAAGAGTTAATGTTTAAAAATATTACATTTCATCAGGTTGCTACATGTCAAATTATGCAATTAGTTTAATTCATATTAACAAACTTGTTTTGAGTTCATATCTAAGTATAAGCATCTTTGCCACAGTGTCCCATAAATTTAACTTTCACACAACAGATACTGAGTTCCTAGTTTTGAAGAACTTACATTAATATAAATTAGCATGTGCTCGTATGCATTTGTTAACACTGTAAATTATACCATTAAGATATAAAGCACCCATCAATTAAAATCTGTTCCTACCTCCATGAACTTATTTAATGGTAGCAAATCTATATATATGAACCAAGAGAATATCACATGATTTTTTAAAATTTACAATCTCTGACACCTGTGTGGTACCAGGAATACTGGCTATAAATAATTAGTTTAAAACACTATGCTTCAGGCTAAATTACTGTAGATGTTTAAAATATCAATTATTAGAAGTGATAATAACTGACA
The DNA here is from genome assembly GCF_039906515.1 of Pseudorca crassidens. Taxonomy (NCBI): domain Eukaryota; kingdom Metazoa; phylum Chordata; class Mammalia; order Artiodactyla; family Delphinidae; genus Pseudorca; species Pseudorca crassidens. The sequence continues at coordinate 34,907,757 of NC_090316.1, read as the reverse complement.
TATAAATATAATATTGTCAAGTGGGCCAATTGAGAAAAAAAATGTTAATTTGTTTCTGGCAAATGTATCAATAACCTTAATTTTAAAAATGCCAGAAGAGTTTTAGTGTGTTCTCCCTCCCTGCTCCCTTCTCTCTCGTCCCTCTTTCATGAACACTCACAGGCACACACGTGTGTGAGAACACTCGCTTGTGCACATAGATGTATGCACACAACTGTACCCAGAACAAAGGTTGAGGAATGGCTTTCAACAAGTACTGCTGGAGCAATCTTAAGACATCTGTCCAGAGAAGTGTTCCCTCAATGCAGCTGATAGGTCCAGATGTTACTTTTTATTTACAGTTGCTCACAGTTCACTGTCTAAAGGACATGGAAATTAAATTACATATAAGACGTACCTAATTCATAAAGTCAGTAAATTTTGGCTTTTCCCTGTATGTCAAGCCTTATGTTCACCAATTTAAAATTCTAGTGCTTTAGACTGTATTTGTGATAATGAAATGTAATTTCTTCATTTAATAAAATATTAAATTTAGAGATATATTATTAAAAATTTCAGTACAGCTAGATATCATAGCAATAGAAAACTTCCCACCATTTTCCAAATATTCCTAGTAATATGGCCTATTTGTTCTTACATAATGATTGTCATTTGAGAAGAAAATTATCATATAATTTAATACATTATTTGATGGAAACCAGATCCAGAAAAAACAAGTTAATGCATAACCTAATATTACAATAAAAGTGACATGGCTAATGTCCTGTATTTTAAGAGATTTTAACACTGTTCTAAAATTTGGATGGAAGTGCCCATTTTAAATTAAATTTTGTAACCAAGATTCACAAAGGACCTCATAAATAATTCTTAGTAGCAAAGGTGCTGTTGACACGTTTGGGAACAGGTGTTTTTATTTGATTACACACATTAGTTAGGTCAAAAATATTTCAAGTTTCTTTAGTAGTTTTGAGAGTTCACAATGTGCTAGATGCAACAAAACTAAATCTGACGTTGAAGATCTCCGATCTGGGATAGCTCTGTATCACAAGTCAAAGGCTCTCCTTCTCCCTCAGGTTCTCTTTAGATTCTTGTCTGTTTCTCCTGACCTCGTCCAGTATCCGCCTGGGATGTTCCTTGTCTTCTACAAGCTCTAGCGGTTGGTAGTTTTTCCAACCTCTATGTTCTGTGTTATTAACCTAACATTGAAAAATTCAAGTGAATTTGATTGTCATAGTTAAACATTTTAGCAGTGTATAAAACATATGAAGTACTTGTGATATGGAATGGATGTTATTAAATAATTGTGTTTAAAAGTTATTTACTAATTTTAAGGATGACACTGTATCATTAAGTATGACAGAATCTGGGCTTATTTTAAATCGTGGTTTCTGACCGTAATAAAAATTTGATGTCTTCTTTTTCACTAGAGAATTTAATTCAGCTGTCTATTTGTAGCTGGTTTTACTTTTCATGTGTCTTTCATCTACTTTCTACAATAATTTAAAATGCAGTTTTCCTGGGCTCATGTCTCTGGAGGATGGTTGTCATCTGACAGAAGAGCAGGGAACTAACATTTGTTGAAAGCCTATTATGTGCTAGGCATTTTGGTACACGATTTCATCATTAATGTCACTTTCAAAGACAAGTATTCCTATTACTCTTTACACATGAAAAAAATTGCAGCTCTACAATGTTGAGTAAATTAATCCATGTCATACAATCAGTCATTCAAGAGATGAGGGTCATGGTTAGGGAAGGTAGGTGAATGATTTAAGAAAGAACGTTACCACTAAAAAAGTATACCTAATTCATGGAAAGTCACAATTTATTTATTTGGATGGCTTTGCTATTGTGATTCTAGAGCTAGAAAAAAATGTAATTAAAAGCTTAGTTTCTTGAAAAATGCAGGATACGTTTTTTTTAAATAAATCTATTTATTTTTGGCTGTGTTGGGTCTCCGTTGCTGCGCACGGGCTCTCTCTAGTTGCAGCGTGCGGGGGCTACTCTTCGTTGCGGTGCGCGGGCTTCTCATTGCGGTGGCTTCTCTTGTTGCAGAGCATGGGCTCTAGGCACGCGGCCTTCAGTAGTTGTGGCGCATGGGCTCAGTAGTTGTGGCTCGCGGGCTCTAGAGCACAGGCTCAGTAGTTGTGGCACACGGGCTTAGATGCTCCGCGGCATGTGGGATCTTCCCGGACCAGGGCTCGAACCGGTGTTCCCTGCATTGGCAGGAGGATTCTTAACCGTTGCGCCACCAGGGAAGTCCCCAGGATATGTTTTTTAATAAAAACTTGAGAAAATGAAAAATATTTGACAGAAAAACGGACTTTATGCCATAGACCTTTATAATGGGCAAATAGAAAAACCTACCTCTCTAAGTCTCAAATCCCTCATGTATAAAATAAGCAGTAAAGTAAACTATCAGTTTAAAAATAATGTCTGCATAGTACTTGCTATGTGCCTATCAGTGTTCTAAATCCAATACAAACGCTAACTCATGTAATCCACAATAACTCCATTTTATAGATGACAAAACTGAAGTTAGGTCAGTAAGTTCACTGAAATCCCAGTATTCTGAGCAACTGTTGAGAGTTGGATAAGAAACTCTCACTGTACAAACTCACCTCCATCTGGTTAGCACCAGAGATAGGATTTGAACCCCAAAACTCAAGCCCAGGAGTCAAGGCTTTAACAGGCTTTAACTCAAGGCTTTAACAGGCACGTGGAGCTGCCACTCCTGGATCTGTGTGGAGAACACCTGAGAGCATATGTCAGAGTTCCACACACTTAGTTTCTTCTCTGAGCCTCCTGCAAAGAGCATTCAGGCTACGAATTTTGTTCACAGTATTACTTTATTTCTCTACTGATGGGCTGTAACTCATTTAAATGCAGTCTTCCTGTTTAATTGCTCATATGTAAATAATAGTATTCATATTTAAATTCAAAAATAAGTTTGTGTCTTTTGTTCAAATACTCTCTGTGGTACATATTATTCAATAAGTACATAAAGTCTGAAGAAGATTCATAGAGCATTGATCTATGTATATAGATCAATATATGATCCCCACCAGGGAAGCCCTACACTCTTTTTTTTTAAAGGCAAATACTTATAAACTATTATAACTCTCACCCTGCCACTCCTCCCCTAAGCACTCCCCCAGAAGTTTTAACAGGTGGTTAAGAGCACAGAGTACATTGGAGTAAGAATTACAACTTAAAAAATGACTCTATTCTTAAATCATGTTATTTTGCACAGAATATGCAGTTGCATTAATTTTTTTCAATCAATTATTGACTTTATAAAGATAAAGAAAAAGAATAATTCAGCTTTGACTGCTCCATAAAGCTCAGTAGTTTATGACCTTACATCTCTGCATCATTTTCCAGAAAATGCTCCTAGAACACTTCAGTGGTGTTTCACTATCCAGTTTCCCACTGTCACATGAGACAAACATTTTCAGGTAATGGAGGCATCATCTCCTGGAAGGATAAAAACTAGTGTCTTAACATCATTTTTTAAATGCAACTGTATCCTTTACTCTCAACTGCCATGAGTCCGAGATGAAGGATCTTGCAGACCATTAAGTTCCATGTATTTTCTCTGAATCAGCACAAACCCTTAAGCACAGGTGTTTCTGTAATTATGATACATTGGAAAATTCTCTGTGTTCAATGGCCCTCCGACTCACACTTCCACCTCATCAGTCACATGTCAGTCTGACTCCACCCTGTGCTCTAAATCTCTGGTGTCATTAAGAAGCTGAAAACTTCAGAGGGCAGCTTTGCAACTGTGATGTATAATATAGAACTTTTCATGAACAATGTATGCGCATGAGATTTTTTTCTAATATTTCCTCTGTAGTGATCTGCCAGAACCATGACCATCTAGGCATGTTTATTATACAGATTTTTTTTTAAAGATGCTTTCATTGCTCTTTGCGATGTGATGTTCCCTTGTTATTTCATAAACACTCTATTGATATTCTTTCTGCAACAAAGTGCTGTAACCTCAGGAGCACAGCTCCTGCTTCTTTCCAATGAAATCTGTATTTTCAATCATAGAGAGTCTTCACCTTGATATAACTGTAGTCTTTAGTACAGTATCTGACTTGCTAACCAAATTCCAGGAGCTTGTATATATTTTAAGAGGACATTGATATCCTTTAGCAAATACTTGATGCTTGGACAATCAGACATTTTTTGTAAATTATATTAGTGAAGAATGTGATAGTATCATGGGACTCCATAATAAAATAACAAATATATATGAAATATTCAACATTCTTGGCTATTTTCTCTGAAATCCAGTAGTATTTATATATAGCCTTTTCACCTTTTGATGATTGACTTACTTTGTTTTAGTATTTATTCTTTCACACATACTTACAAACTTACTACTTGTATTCTCATCTCTTTGGGGGCATCAAATATGTCATTTACACTTCTTTTGTTTTGCAAATATTACAGTATGTACTCAAATCCATCCTTCCTTCCTTCCTTCCTTCCTTCCTTCCTTCCTTCCTTCCTTCCTTCCTTCCTTCCTTCCTTCCTTCCTTCCCTCCCTCCCTCCCTCCCTCTCTTTCCCTTCTTTCTTTTTTTCCTTCTTTTCTTTCTCTCCTCTTTCATACATTTATTCATTAACTACTTCTTGACAACTCTAATGACCTGGGCACTTTGCACAGTTATACTAATAATATAGTTGTTGACAGAATTTTGGTACTTTTGTATTCATCATTGGCATTTGAGATTACAAGGGAGATCCAGACGCTTTGACAACCCCTGACACGAGAAAAAAAGTGTACCTTGCAGAAAACTGGAATATAATAGTAGCTCACCACTGATAACTGCTATCAAAGACTTGTCCATTCAAGTGAAAAATTTGTATTCGAGAATTAAAAATTTCAAGATTTATATAATTAGCAATTATTTCCATGATAAATAGTAATATGCAAGGTTTATTTTTTGTTTGTTTCTTTATATTTGGCTTTTCATTTTTTTGCAAAGGAAACACAAAATCTAAGAGTAGCTTTGATAGTGAGAATCAGCAGTAAACAACACAGACAGAAAAATACAGATGCTGTCTTTTAAGGCATATCCCAACCTGTTCTAATTCACTTCCTGCAGCACACAGCAACATAGTCTTCACACACAATTTTAAGAACTATCTCACTAGTTCTAAAGGGCAATCCTTAAGTGGTAAATGGAGCCATATTGCCATTGAGTAGGAGCAAAATAAACAATTATTTCCGAGGAAAAGAAATATCTAGTGCTTTTTTTTGAAATACTGATTTTTTAGGTAAAAATATTGATGGAATTAGCAAAGAAATGTGACATTTCAGCATATGCAATGGAAATGCTAAAAGAAGTTTTTGGCACTGATTACAGCACATTGATTCATCAAGAAAGGGTCTTAAGGAGGACTACCTTTATAGGTACATTCCTTTATTGCATTCAACCTTTGGACTGGAAAGTGCTAACCCAGTGGTCTCTAGGTACTTAAATTCAATCAATATTGATTCATAGAAGAAAATCTTTTGCTGAATTTTACTGTCAGTTTAAATAACAATATAATATAAAAACAGTTGAGAATGCTGGAGTGTTTATTTTGATTTATGATCTTGTAACTGCTTTTTCTTGGGCTCTTACTATGAACCAAGTCTTATGCTTAGTACTTTACATGCCTCACTGTGTTGAATCCTCTAAAGAAACCTGTGAGATGGAGTTTTTAATCCCAGTTTTAAATACAACCAAACTGAAATTTAGAGCTCCTTATTTTACAATGCAATTCTTTATTGGCAAACTTGTGAGAAATTCTTGAATGGCCATAATATCAAGAATAGGTAGATTTCTCCTAGGAATTCAGTATATTTTTTTAGGAATTCAATAACATATTTTATTTATTAGATTATTTGCATAGGAGGTTCAGTTTTCTTTTATATAGAGTTGCTAAAATAAATGAAGCCAGTGTTGTGGCTTATCTGGGAAACATACATATTATTTCAGAATATATATTTAGTTTCATCTCAGTGTTCATTTCAGCAGTTTCCCAAACTTAGTTGTCTCCATTATTTTTAATTTAAGCTACCTTAAAGTATAGCACTTAATGTAAACAAATAAATATTATTAAATTTCATAAGTAATTGTATGAATACATTGACCTCAGTGGGCTTTTCTGCTGTCTGAGATTATCTTTCATTTTAAATCATCAACTAAGTATTGCAGTTTAAATTAGCAACCTAAATGTCCATCAACAGAAGGATCGATAAAGAAGATGTGGCACATATATACAATGGAATATTACTCAGCCATAAAAAGGAACAAAATAGTGCCATTTGCAGAGACATGGATAGACCTAGAGACTGTCATACAGAGTGAAGTAAGTCAGAAAGAGAAAAACAAGTATTGTATAATATCGCTTATATGTGGAAATCTAGAAAGATGTTACTGATGAACTTATTTGCAAAGCAGAAATAGAGACATAGATATAGAGACCAAACTTATGGATACCAAGGGGAGACTGGTGTGGGATGAATTGGGTGATTGGGATTGATATATATACACTACTATGTATAAAATAGATAACTAATGAGAACCTACTGTATAGCACAGGGAACTCTACTCAGTGCCCTGTGGTGACCTAAATGGGAAGGAAATCCAAAACAGAGGGGATATATGTATACGTATAACTGATTCACTTTGCTGGACAGCAGAAACTGACACAGTAGTGTAAAGCCACTGTACTCCAATAAAAATTTAAAATAAACAAACAAATAAATTAGCTTCATTTTATCTGGAGTGGGCTGAGCCAGTTTCTTCACTTCTTCAGAGGAGTTTGATCTCTCCCTGGATGGAGTGAGAGAAGGAAGTGTCTGGAAGACACTGGATGGAGTGAGAGAAGGAGTGTGGCAAACTATGACGTGTTGTGAACCAGCTACTTTTTATCTTGAATAGCTCCGAAGATATTCACCAGAGACTTTACTTCCTATGCTGATAGAGTACTTGCCATCAAAGATAAGACATGGTCTTTTTGCTCTCATGGCCCACATGAAATGAAAACCAGGTTTATGAAAAGTATGAGGTGGTGCACGTTTATCTTGGTCAACACGTTATTGCTGCTCAACTTGAGGCATTTTTAGTTTTGACTCTGCTACTTCTTAGTATGACCCTGGTCAAGTTGCTTAGCCCTCCTGTGCCTCAGACTTCTCACTGACCAGTGGGGAATAATAGTAGCTAATCGCAGAGTTACTGTAAGGATTAACGTGAGATATCCCATATAAAATACCTGGCAAGTAGAAAAGACTGACTAAATATAAGTTGTTGTGCTTGTCATTAGTATTACTATGCTATAATTATTATGGAGTTTAGAGACGTATTCTATTTTTAAAAACATAGTGGTAGGTTTGTTCTCTTCTGGAGGGACATTAGTTCTTCAGGAAGTGTGGGAGAGACACCAAGTATTCCTAATCAAGGTTCTCTGAGGGTACTATTTTGTTTTTAAATATGAGTTATCACAAAATGTGATTTATAAGAGTGTTTGTGAAAGTTATGGAATCCAATATTCAGTAGGTACTGTTTGGCTGACTGCCTTGAATCTATTAGAATTCCACTAATTAATGAAAATAAACATGAAAATAAAATTTATGTAAAATGAGTATACATTTATTCAACAAATTAGTTTTGAATTTTTGAATTCAAAATAATATATTATTAATAACACAAATCTGGGTTGATTGTTGATTTCCAGCTAAAGTTTTGCTATCTCAATATATGGAGTTATTGGTTTGTTTTAGTGACATTTTTCTTTGAGTATAGATTTGGGGTAAGACTCTGATATGGCTCACTTGGCCTGCAGTGCCTTGTGTATTTGTCATTACTTTTTTTCCTTTCAGCTATAATCAACTATGTATACATCTGAGTTCATTTTTATTTCTTTATTTTTGCCTTTAAATATGCAAAACTACACAAATTGTTGCAGTACTTAACACTTTGTATGAATTATGTTTTTATTTACATAATTTGATATTTTAAATTCAGTTTTGAAAGAAATGAACTTCCTACTTAAAACAATAATTTTACAAAATAATTTTACAATACAGATATTCTACCACTAAGTTATTACTTCATAAGTTTGAATTTTCACACATCCAGTTTTTTAATGTTAAATGTTTCTGAACTGTAAGGTCTGTTTGAAAGAGAACTAAGAAAAAGAGAGCTCCAAGAAACAATACTAACACTGCAGAAATTTCATATTTAACATAATTGTCTTAAAGGCAATATATAGCAAATGAATAATTTTCTTCATTCATGAAGAAATGATTTTTTTAAAAGAAAGTTGATCTAGAGAATTTTACCAGAAAGAAATAGCATAACTTGCTTTCCTTGTTACTGGAAGTGCTACTTATGGAGTGAAATTAGTCATTTGCTACATAAGAGGTAAGCAGATCACACAACTTCTGTCATTTATATGTTCTCGTTGGGAAGTAAAGTTAGGCCTATTTAAAGGAACAAATTCAATAATACTTTATAAGAGAAACTTGCTAACTTTCCTAGAATACCAGAACTGATACAAGAGCTTTGATGTTCATAAGACTATTAATAAGATCACGAGTTTAAAAAAAAATTATTATTTATATGATACTATATATGCTTATTTTTTAAACTTAGCAAAGCAATTTTATTTATTGGTAAATGTCTAGTGAATACATCCCACCATAACTTATTCGTTATTGAACTGTTAGCAAGATGTTACAGGAGAAAATAAGGAAATAATTGTCAAACTACAAAGTATTGCTTAATCTCAGGTATAAACTATTATTTGTGTTTTTGCTTAGTACTTCAGTGGGAAGTGGAAACTACTTGAAATTATGTGACATAGAACTCCTAAGAAGTCAGTCCTCGTAGGAACATTACATTTGTAGTATCAATAGGATTGTTACTGTATTCAGCAATGACGTAAACAAAGTTGAGTAAATATCACTTATTTTTACTGACTTTTAAAGTAAATTATTAAATTTACCTCAAGTCCATTGGCAGAGGTATTATTTTACCAATATCATGGGCAGAAAAATTAAGTTTCAGGAAGATTGAGTAATTTGCCAAAGTAATAGAAATAAACACCTTTCAAAGCTGAGATTTGAACTCAGTTCCTTCTGGCTTTGAAGTCTATGTAATCAGTACAGACATTTCCTTTCATTGCTCCGCAAATCAGGTGTTTTAAAGGAAGCATTGCTACAGTATTAGTACACTGTAGAAGAAATGGAGAATATGGGAGTAGATTCAGTAAATATAGCAAAGTCTCATAATATATTGGCTTGGTAATAAAATAAACCTTATTAAGGTGAATGAAATAATGGTACATATAATATATTTTTGTTGTTTCTAAAGGGCAAATGGATATTTCCTTAAATATTACAGAAACAAATTAGTATTGAGTGCCATTTTAAAAGTCAGTATTTTGTTGGTAAATTTAATGTTATACTAATCATTTTCTGTAGTTCAGTACATGTTGCTGATCACTGCCAGGTTCTTTTTAATGTATCTGTGAGTTTTTATAGCTTAAATTACCTGTTTTGAGTGAGCTCCAGGTGGGTCAAAATTAAAATTTTAATAAAAGTTATGTTCTTTATTTCAACTTTTATTTTGAATATGTTTTTAATCCATTCAGTATTCTTGAGGATAATAATAATTAGTACTATAATTAAGAAAAAATTGATTGACCACATAACTATGAAATTGTATTTCTAGGCATGTAGGTTTAGTGACATACCTTTGCACCTAAAATGCAATGATGATCTTCCAGACTGAAGATTCGTATTTATAAACTAATATTTGACTGGCCCAGGGTAGCCATGTAACCTGACACCTGAAAACATGATAAGGCAATTGCTCCTTACGCTACTCTCACTCCAGTAGGTACAAAGTCACCTGCGGGGACTTGGTCTGACATTATTTTTAAAATTTCTAGAACAGTACCTGGCAATTGTTTGTTATACCATAAATACTTATTAATTAAAATAGATGTCTCCTATAAACAGTAGCAATATGTAACATATCCTGTAACAAACAAATTCTATAAACTTTAGAAAAACATAATATAGTTATTTATATAAAAACACAAACTACTTTAAAGAAAAAAATATTTAAATTCATGGTCTCTGGCTGTTTGGAACAATGCTGAGCTAAAGTACTGTGCTAGGAAGGCACAGGAGAGCTTTCTTTTGTCACTCCTGGAAGGGCTCATTATGTAACGGGCTCAGTCATTTGCTACCTACAGTCTTTCTATATGAGATGTAGAGAGGTGCTGAACATGTGAACATTTCATAGTGCAAAAGCCCATTTGTCAGTTAGTTAATAATTCAGAATATTTTTTTCCATTGAATTAAATTCTGTTTCGGCTCCTAGGACATTCCACAAAAGCCTATTGTGACAATGTAGCTGAAATGTATTATGTACTGTGTTTTACATAGGCCAGTGTTTGAGGTCAAGAAATGCTTGGTTCTAGACTGGTGCCAATCAAGCCAACAAGGGAAGAATCCCCTTAGTAGTTAATTATCATGAACAAAACAGGCACTTATTCACATGCGCCGGCAGAAGTGCAGCAGCTCTAACAAATACAGGCAGTTCACGCTCTATGTGGATACTGCAAGGGCTCTAAAAACAACTGTGCGAAAGAGAAACCACACAAAGTGATCCTAGTCATGGGAAAATTTACATTCGTTATTGACCTTTAAATGTTTTGTCAAAGCACTAAAAACTCCCTTTTTCTAGATTATAAATGCATTGGCAAATGAAAAAAAAAGTAAAATATATAGCGCACTAATTTATAGCATTAGAAGCATTGAGAACTAAAGTTTTTTTCTTTGTAGAAATCTTATCAAGAGTAATTTGAATAATAATTGCCTTTTTCTTCTTGTTATAGAGCTTAAAATGTGAGTGTGAATCATTTCTACACTTGACAAATTGTCATACCCCTTTCTAAGTATGGGTCAGCTCAGAACATTTTATCCTTTGCAATTTTCAGTGTCATGAAATATTTCTGAGAATTCCTTTAATGTGGAGGCTTTTGTCAGCATCACTTCCTCTGGGACATCTTCATCCTTTTTGTTATACCACTTTTCTCATTTATGTTGCTCTTTGCCTTACTGAGTTCCTCTGGCTGCAAATCCAGTGTCCCTTGAATGGCAGTGGCGCCAATGTTCCAGGGTCAGCAATTTCTTTTATAACTCCATTTAAGTCCAATTAGAATCTTACTTCCAGCATTATTACTTGTCATTTCTTTGCTGCACTTTCAGCTCTGTGGGTCAAATTCCCTCTTTCGATTATCCGTTTCTGTAAAATATATGTGGGAGACAAGGAGACAATACAATTACAATCTTTGCTGTTTGTGTGATTGGATAACAAATGCAGGGTGACTAATTATAGATGTATTTGGAAAGATGTGATGTCACTCTTCATTTATCATGGTGCATATCTGTTGTATATGTCCTGATTTGAGGACTGAAGAGCTAGCAGTGATGTTTGCACTTTATGCAATTCTAATAGTTCATATATCATGGTAACTGAAATTTGAACCATGTTGCCGGGGGCACTAGTTTTACCTAACTAGACCATGGCAACTGAAATCCATGCATATTGAAACTATTCAAAGCAAGGGCTGTCTGTAATTATTGTGTGAATATATGGAAGCTACTGATTTTGTATGTCAGTTCTATATCCTGTTACTTTATTGTTTGTTTAGTATAAGATTTTCTCCTAGTTAACCTTGGGTTTCCCAGATAACTAGTATATTATCTGCATATAGAGATGATACTGATTTTAAGCATTTCAAGATGTTCTATTGTTCAACTATGCTGATTAAGTCCTTCAATAGAATATTAAACAGTGACAAAGAATGGACATCTTTTGCTCATTTTTTCACCCTAGCAAGGATGCCAATTTTTTTCCTCATTAAAAAAAGATGTTGGCATAGCATCTGCTAAGGAAGAATCCGTCAGTTTAAGTATTATTATTGTTTTATTGGGGATGAGTGATGAATTTGTTAAGTACCATACTTTCAGTAACTGAGATGATCATATGGCTTCTGTCCTTAGATATTTTCACGATGTAAGTTATGGTAAAGCCTATTATCATATCAAACTATCCTTGTATTCCAGGAAAAAAAGAGCATTTGGTTGTGATTATTTTTTTCACATGCTAATAAATTACTTTTGCTAATATTTATTTCAAATTTTTATTTCAGTGTTTCGAAGAGGAAATATTCTATAGCTTACTTTCTGTGTGTGTGTAGTATTATCAGGTTTAGACGTCAGTGTATACTCATATCGTAAAATTTTTGGAAGATGTTTTTCTCTATGCTGTGCAAAGTTTAGTTAGCATTGGAATTATCTGTGCCTTAAAAAGTAGAATAATTCCCATTTGAAGGGAATTTCTGGGTCTAGGATAACTTTGCAAAGATTCTTTGACATTTTGGTCTATATTTTTTCGTCACTGGTTTGTTTAGACTTCCCATTACTCATAGGGACATGTTTGGGGAATTATAATTTTTGAGACTATTACACATGGCAACTATGGTTTCAGATTTATTTGCTTTGTAAAAAATAGCGTCATAAGCTTTGTCATATTTCATTTTCTATACTTCAGTAGTTTTCTCCCTTACTGTTTTTCATATCTTACTGGGTTTATCTGTCTTTTTGGTGCTTCACTTTTACTCTTTTTTTTCACCTTTTGGTACTATTCTAATATGAAAGCCTATCCAAGTTACCTTTTTTTCCCATTTTTTAAAAATTGTGGTAAAATACATATAACATAAAATTTTCTATCCTTACCATTTTTAGGTAGACAGTTCAGTGGTATTAAGTACAGTCACATTGTTGTGCAACTGTCACCACCACTCATCTTGAGAACTCTTTTTGTATTTCAAAGCTGAAACTCTATACCCATTAAACAATAACTCCCTATTCCCTCATGCTCCCAGCCCCTGACAAGGACCATTCTACTTTCTGTCTCTATGATTTTGACTAATCTAAGTACTTTATATAAGTGGAATCATACCGTATTTCTCTTTTGTGATTGGCTTGTTTCACTTAGCATAATGTCCTCTAGGTTCATCCAATGTTGTAGCATGTGTCAGAATTTCCTTGCTTTTTAAAAGCTGAATAATATCCAATTGCATGTATGTTACATTTTCCAAAAATTCTGCTCTTTTAGAAGCCCCATCCCCATTCCTATCATTTGTTGATGTGAGAAGATTACACGTGTTTTTGTGTGTCCAAAAACATAAACTAGGGACTTCCCTGGTGGTCCGTGGTGCGGGTAAGACTCCACACTCCCAATGCAGGGGGCCTGGGTTCGATCCCTGGTCAGGGAACTAGATCCCACATGTATGCCGCAACTAAGAAGCCCGCATGCTGCAACTAAAACAAGATCCTGTATGCAGCAACTAAAGATCCCATGTGCTGCAACTAAGACCTGGTGCAGCCTAAATAAATAAATAAAAACATAAACTAATAAAATTTTTAGCGCATTATTCTCTTAAATCTTGTAGCAAACAAAAAGTGGAGTCACATACCATTGTTATAATAATACTAGCTTTTATAATTGCCCATGTATTTATTTTTACTGAGATCTTTATTTTTTCATATGGCTTTGAGTCACTGTCTAAGGTCTTTTCATTTCAACCTGCCAGACTGACTTTAGTATTTATTGCAGGATAGGTCTAGTTGTAGCAAATGCTCTAAGCTTGTGTTTATCTGAAAATGTCTTAATTTCTTCCTCACTTTTGAAGGACTGTTTGGCCAGATATAGCATTCTTGGTTGGCATATTCTTTCTTTTTAGTACTTTGAATATATCAGCCCACTGCCTTCTGACCTCTGAAATTTCTGCAGAGAAATCTGTCAGTAATTTTATTGAGCATCCCTTGTATGTGAGGAGCAGCTTCTCTCTTGCTACTTTCAGAATTCTCTTTGTCTTTGTCTTTTGACAGTTTAATTATAATGTGTATCACTGTGGGTCTCTCAGAGTTCATCCTACATGGAGTGTGTTGAGCTTCCTGGATGATTATATTTATTACTTTCATCAAATTTATGGAGTCTCTGGTCATTATTTCTCTACGTATTCTCTGTGCCCCTTTCTTTTTCTTGTCTCCTTCTGGAATTCCCACAATCCTATGTTGGTCTGCTTGATAGTGTTCTCCATATCTTTCAGGTTCTGTTCACTTTTCTTCAATATTATTTTCCTGTTCCTCAGTTTAGATAATTTCCATTGTCCTATCTTCAAGTTTATGGATTCTTTTTTCTATCTGCTTCCATCTGCCTTTGAATCCCGCTAGTGAAATTTCATTTCAGTTTTTGTAATTTTCAGCTCCAGAATTCTCTTCTTTAAAATTTTCTATCTCCTTATTGATATTTCATTAAATGACTCTTTCCATATCTTCCTTTAGTTCTTTAAGTAACTTTAAGACATTGTTTTAAAGTCTTTGTTTAGTAGATCTGCCATCAGGTCTTTTTCAGAGACAGTTGTAGTTTATTCATTTTTTTCCTTTGAATGGGCTTGACTTTCCTGTTTCTCTGTGTACGCCTTGTCATTTTTTTAAATTGAAAACTGGACATTTGAATCTAATAGTGTGGTGACTCTGGGAAATCAGATTCTCCCCTTCCAAAGAGTTTGTTTGTTGTTTTTGTTCTTTTGATGGTTGTAGGTTGTCTCTGTGATGAGGATCAGACTGGTGTGTAAACTTAAAGTCTTGTCAGGTCTTTTCTGAGCCTGCTCCTTCCTCTTGACATGTGCAGTGACCTTCTAATTTTCCTGGTATACACAGTTGCTTTTTAGTGTCCTAGTCTTCGATGTCTGGCTCCCAAAAGGAGAAAAACAGAATAATGAAGGAGGGAGGGAATGGTTCCGGTCTTTTCAATACCTTGGAGGTCACTTTGACCAGAGGGCGGACTTGCAGCAATGGGGGGAAGTGCAATAACAACGGCCTTCTCTGATAAGAAGCAACACTCAATGACCACAGCACAGGTCCCTAGTATTTGGAGGACAGGGTTCTTTTTGCTCACCCTGGCCCTGTAAGCTGTGTGTAAACTGCTCCAGGTACAGTACACAGCTGTCTGACTGAGGGGTAGAGGACGATGCAGATCTGTGCAAGAGCTGCAGCTGACCAGACTTAATAGTAATTTACTCTGAGAGGCTTCTGCTGGAAGTTACAAGCCTTCAGGAGACTCCAGAGTTCCAAACTAGTTGCTTCAGACGGATTCTGTCAGCACAATTGCTGGTAGGTGCTTCCTACTCTGCCATCTGCCCAGAATCCTCTATCCAAAGTTATCTTTTAAATACAATGCAAAATATCAACTAGTATGTGTGTTTAATCGCATTCTTTGTATTATGAAACTTCGTAAAATGCCATGACGTTGAGAAATACTGTAGGTAGTTGATGCTTGGTTGTAAATGGGTTATTTGCACCCTTTTGAACAGTTACGTTATTATATAATGTTAGGTTGGCGTACTGTTGCCCTAGATAGTTCCAAATAAAATGTTGTGGGTGAGAATGGTTATATTCCCTAATATCATTCCATATTATCAACCAGGTGGGTTCTCCTGGGTTGTTTGGAGACTATTTTAAAAAGTAAGTCTGTGCTGCTATTCATCCTGGGACCCTATAAAGAATTGTGTGTATTATAATTGCACAAAATTGCAGATAAACACCTGCAGCTACTCAAAAGGAGGTGCCCCTGAGGATCCCCTAAAGTGAATTTCTTTAATGCTATATACCTCATATATTAAATTAACTCAACCCAAACACATCCTTTAAACTTGGCAAAAATAAGCTAAGTTTTCACTTTATGTAGATAAAGTATTCCTGCCAGCATAGAAAGTATACTTACTGCAATGTGGAACTAAGGTGGCTCAGTATGTATGTAAAATATAAAAAAGAGTCATAGTCAATCATGTGATTTTGTAAAGACATGAAATGAGGTTAATAGAATTTGGAGAAAGTTGATGTTAAAAAAACAGCCTTGTATGACCTAAAATTCTGTGTAAAATATTTGAAAACACCCTCAGCTGCCAGTTCATTGGACAGGCAGTGATTACACGTAAGATGGTTTCTTCTCTTGGGGGAAAAATGTTTTCAGTCATTTGCCTGGCTTTTCTTTACTTCTTACTCTTTCCAGGTGTTATATATGTTAGGTGCTATGTAGGGTAATAAAATTACAATAGCATTCTACTATCTTGCAAAATAATTTTTGTACACATTTCATATGCTTATCCAAATAATTATTTCGTAGATGATGATAATGATTAATTTTACAAATGAGAGAACTGTTGCTTGGCTGGCTTGTCAACTGTCTCAAGGTCATCCTTAATATATAGACATCACCAACCTAATTATGTAAACACTACTTTCTGTCCTCAGTAAAATTACAAACTAGTACTTAGGACATGAAGAGAAAATGTATACAATTCAGAAGAACGAATGAGTCTATTAAAATTTAGTTTTGCCTGTGAGACAGAAGGCCAAACTTATGTGTCAGCAGTCTCTGCCACAATTCCTCAATGAATAACAGCCATCAGCAGCATCGTCTTCAGGTGACGTAACCACGCAGTGTGTTGGTGTTGTCAGGTATTGCCCGAGTCACAGCCCGACCTCCCTGTGGATGTGTAAATATGTAGAAGTGTGAAGACGAACGTCTCTCCCAGTGGGACTGAAACATTTTGCAGATACCAAGGCAGTTGTGCCCGGTGCTGTTAGGGTTTTTCCCCCTGTGAAATTCTGTCACTTTGCTTCAGTCTCCTATGGCCTTTTCTTAAGCTTACGTATCTCTGCTGCAAGTCAGCATAGCTTGTCCAGCAGCTGTCACTTTGCAGCAATCAGTGCCCATGTTTTATTGCTTTAGGTTGTATTTCCTTGCAACCATTATCTCTCAATTCAACCTTCAGAAGAATCTTTTAGGTCTCTTGACAGAACATTATCTTGTTGAAATTAACTGAGGAATAGCAAAATAAAATCCAAACCTGCCCATCTCAGGGCAATGTATGATTATATGGCAAAAGTGAATTAAAAGAGTCAATGAATAGCATTGGTAGATAGAAGACATATGTTATAATACACAGGGTTCATTTTGTCAATCAATTCATGAGATCATACAGATTATGTAATATTTTTATCAAAATAATGTTCAATACCAATTTGGGGAACAGTCATTAAAATTATGACTGATTATGTTCAACCAATTTGTTTTATAAGTAGCATAATGTAAATAATAAGCCAGAATTATATGGTTTTAAAATTTCTTTTAATGTTTATTTTTATTTTTTATTTAAAAAAGGATAAGCCAGTCATTTCTTAGAGGTGTTGGTTCCTCAGGTTGGAACTGGCAGGTATCTGCACTGTTGGTGAGTTCACTTGATGGGCCCAGCTGTCAGGGTTCCAAGATCAAAAATTCAGTTTCATCTGTGACCTCGGAGTTAGTAAAGTGCTTAGGCACAAACAAAAATCTGCACATATATCTGTATCTCTAGCTACATCCTCTCTACATCTCCATTTCTTTCTGTCTGTATTACAACATCAAATTTAAATTTACAGCAGATGTCTAAATTTCATGGACCAAGGATGCCCACACCAACATATCAGAGGTCCTCCTACCCGGTAGCCGAGGGCCTGAATGGCCAAATCAGAAATCAGAAGACTATTTAGTAGGTATGGGGGCGGTAATAGGAGTGACATAGGTTTCATAAACAGTTGAGGCCGTGAGAAGTGGAATAAATCATTCTGTCTGTCCGCCTTTTGTTCTTCACAGTATTCACACTTCCCTTACACAGTGCTATGTAAACACAGTAGGCAACAGACCCCACTTCCTAGATTCACAAAGAAATCCTGCTTTATAAACATTTTTTTTCTGCAGTCATTTTCATCTTACTGAATCGGCTCTAGGTGTGGCTTTTTTCACATGAATCAGCTCTCAGATATGCCTCCCTAAGATGTGTATTCCATTCACGTGTTTCTTAATTTCTTCCTGATTTCCTCTACTGCATGGCTTGATGTGTTCTAGTTCTGTATTCTAGGGTCTCTTTGTCTTTTCAGTTCCATGTTTCTAGTTAAGAAGTGTAAATTATTCTAGATTAACCAGGCCGTATTTGGAATTCAGATGGCTTTAGAGATACCGTGTTTATGTTTATCAGGGTTTTACATTTTAGCTCTGGAATGAAAAGAGAAATAACGTAGGGTAAATTTAATTACAGTATGTTAAAAGGCAGTATCCGTGACATATTTTCACAGATAGGTGAGGTGTTGGACTATGTGATGAAAGGTTTACAAAAATGGAGATTTCCCCCCATATGCCCTTTTGTAATATGTCCTGGGAGCTCTTCCTACAGTAGATGAAAACTATTTCCCACGCTCTTGACTTGGGCTCACCGTGTGACTTGCTTTGGCCAATTGTGCAAATTCTGAGCCTAGGCCTCCAAAAGCCTTTCACAATTTTGCTCTCCCTTTTGAAAACTTGCCCAGTCACCATGTAAAAATTTCTGGGCTAGTCTGTTGGATTATGAAAGACTTGCGGCCCAATTGTTCTCCTTTTTCTAGCTGACAACCAGCCAGACCCCAAAGCAGAGCTGCATAGCTGACGGGCTGCTGGGTAGATGCATGAATGAGCTCATCTGAGGATGAAAGAACTGTCCAGCCAATCCCAGCCAATATTGCTGACTCACAGAACCATGAGCCAGATCAACAGTTGCTGTTTCAAGCCACCAAGGTTTGCATGGCTTGTTATTGTCATGGGTTGAATTGTGGCCCCCTAAGCCAATACATATGTTGAAGTCCTAACTCCTAGTAACTCAGTATGTGACCGTGTTTAGATACAGAGTCATTGCTGATATAATTTGTTAAGGTTGGATGAGGTCATGCCAGAGTAGGATGGGCCCCAATCCAATAATCCAGTATGACTTGTGTCCTTATAAAAAGGGAAAATGTGGACACTGACATGTACATAGGGACAGCACCATGTGAAGATTAAGGCAAAATGGGGGTGATGCCTCTACAAGCCAAAGAGTGCCATATGTTGACAGCACATCACCAGCAGCCAGGGGAGGGGCATGGAACATCTCTCTTGGAGTCCTCAGAAAGGATTAGACCTGCCAAGACTTTCATCTTGAGCTTCTAGCTTTCAGAACTGAGGCATTTAACTTCTGTTGTTTAAGCCACTCAGCTACTGTTATTTGTTTTGGCATCCTTAGCAAACGAATAGTTACGTAGCCAAGGATAACTAATCCAAGCCATGTACTTGTCTGTTAGGAAACATAGGATAAGACCTTTGTTCTCAAGGCGATTGCATATATTTTGACATCAGATTCTATTCAGAAAATTAAAAATATCTTGAGCTGTCTTGTATTGCTGGTGACAAATGAATGATAAGGGCCATGCATTTGCCATTATTTCGAGGAGGGAAGGATTGACTGGATGTGTCATGCAAGTCTTCATGGGAGGAAGATGCTTGCATGCTTGTACCTTAAGGAATAGACAGATCATGAAAACTGGACGGGGGTGGAAGAAATAGTAGAAATAAAGAATCAGGAGCTCGAATGAAGGGATGTTTATGGAAAAAAAGGCAAAAGCCAAATCAGCTGAGTTTAGAAGTGGATCATTTTATGAATTTGTAAAAAATGAATATGCAGTGTGTAGGTAGACTAGAAAGGGTCAAGTTCCCATAAAGCCTAGTCACACCATTTGGACATAATTTATGAATACTCAACATTTATAAAACTTTTATGCATGGAAACTTCATACCAGAAATTTCAAGTTGTGGGTAAAATGCATGGGAGTGGTAGAGATTAGAGGAAGAAAGACCACTTGGAAGCTTCTCACCATATTCTTGCTGATGAAATCCTGAGCAAAATGTCAGTAACCTATGAAAAGGAAAGGCTGACATAAATATTCATCGAGAGAAATTGTCACAAGGCTTAATAAGTACTAAATGTGTTTTAATCCTGGACATGTGGTTGAATTTTACCAACATTGATTTTTTTTTTTAAAGGGGCCATTTGGAGGGAGTTCTGGTTTTCTTGAAAGATTTTAGTTTGGATTTTAATTATGCTGAAGTTAAAGTGTTTACAGAACATGTGAATGAAAATATTCAGCCTTTAGTAACATAGGCTAAAGAATGAAGTCATAATTGATTATGCATCTCTTATATCTTTAAATTTAACTGTTTCTGTTTCCCCCAGGCAAAGTTTAGGTGGTTAAAGGTAAAAGTGCTACAGAAGAGTTCATATAGAAATTGGCACTAGAATTTAGGTCGCCTCTGCTCACATGTGCATGTCCAAGCAAGATGGTGCCCTGAGCAGCCAGGCATGTTCTCATATGTTATAAACTAGTGGACCCACTAGCATTGTTCATGAGAATTCTAAGTACCTTAAAATAAATATAAATAGTTATTTATTGTCATAACCTGGAGAATGATGGCTATAGTTGCCAATCAGAAAAGCAGGTTTATCAAAAACCAGCATTTACCTTTTGTAATGCAGAAACTAGTGGAAACAGCCATTTATTTTGCATGTCTCTTGGAGTTGGAAGTCACTTGTATTTTCTATTTTACCTTGATTTTATCTACTCTGAAGTATGCCTTCCTTTAAAAAAAAAAAATAACTTCTGCGGCTTTCCAGTGTTAATTTGAATATAGGATAAGTAGTATGATCCTAAAGAATTCTTTCAAATTTAACTTCAGAAATCAGCTAGTATATTCATATTATGCAGTAACAAACATTCTGGCAGAGTCTTAGTTTTACATCATCAGTGTAGTTCAAAAATGGTTTGGATTTTGCTGTACCTCCTTTCCTCAATAGTAATGAATGATGAACAAAAAGATACACAGCACAGCTGGAGAAACCAGTCATCTTGTTCAAATAAACTGACTTAAAAAATGCATGAATACTATATAAAACTATATTCTGAGAATTCCAACTGATGTAATTCTCTCAGAAATAAAAGCTGAAGTGCTAAGAACGTAGAGATTTCCAGAGAAAGAGGAGAGAGCAGAAAACAGTACTGCAGGTAAATATAGGGTCAGAAAGGAGAAATGTTAGCAAAGGAAAAGATAAAATGATGTTTTTAGAAACAAAATATGCTTCTAAATGTTATGGAAGGCAAATATGGAATTATTCATACTCTATAAATTTTAAGACAAAGAGGCTTATGTTAAAGTTTTCTAGATTCTAAATTGTCATACATTAGAATGTAGAAGAATATAGGTGCATGCATCAATGTTCTGTCAGAAACGAATTTGCAGGAAACATATATACACACACACACACACACACACACACACACACTAAAATAAAGCCATATCAGATATACATGTAATAATGTTAATCTTTTAGGATTCTTTTTTTAATTGCAAAGCCCAAAAAGCAGAAAATAAAGAACACATATGTGTTTGTTATACATAATGGATGCTTTCTGTTTTTAACAGTTGATATATAAAGATAAGTTTTAAAATGCTCCAGAATATTATCAACCCGTGTCATTTGTTATCACTAGTGCTGAATTCTTTCTCGTGATTCACACACACTGTGTGCTCTCAAAGAAAGGCATTTCACAGCGACCCATTTATCCTCTATTTTTGTGTATACCAGTGTCTAATGCAAGGCTAAATTTATGCTTAATAAGCTATGCATAAAGATTTTAAATTGTAACCATTACTATTCTGAATAAGGAGGAAATAAAAATTGAACTGTAGAAATCAAAACAACTATAGATTTTAGTTTAAATCGGATATATTCATCATAGTACCCGAAATAACACGAAAAATATTCTGATGGATATTCATGAACATGCTTTTAAAACAAGTGATTTTCTGTAGAATTTATGGGAGTTTATGGAAATACAATCAAATGTTTCATCTCTTTGTTGAAAGGCATGTGATCTTACAGGTTTCTTTCACTGGCTTATAAAAACAAGAGTTTAAATGAGGCCTGTCTCTCATGATAACTTAGGCAAGGATTGTGCCAATAGGGTACCAAAAAAAAAAAAAAAAGTTGATGAGCAAGCGAACCTCGTAATGTTCGTATCAGGATCTAATTATGAGTATCTTTTACCTGTCATATTCTATCTCTGACATGTTTATTAGAAATTAAGAAATTATATCTGAATGCATAAAAATACAACAGAAGTTATGGATGTTATGTTTTTATTGATATGAAATAAAGAAAATTATGGTAATTATGTCTTGAAAGGATTCCTGTGCCTATCCATAGGTTTAAATACCTAAGAAGTTTAATACCGTAAGAGGGTCTGGAAAATAAGCAGTTCAGTTTTAATTGAGTCAAGCCACTAATTATCAACCAGTTTTTTCTTTTTAATGAGTTTAATATCTGTTTCCACCTCTGCTCCCCCCGCAAAAATAACCAGGTTTTACAAATGTAGATGCAGATCCAGGCGGCAAGAACCTGCTGTTTAATATGCATGTTATTTTTACATGATTGTTTTGTATCAACATCTCATTGCCAAAGTCATGCTGAGCACTAGGGTCATTAAGCTTACAATGTACAAAATTAAAAACAAATCTAGAAAATAGCTTCAGTTTCCATGTGGCTTTGGCATAAGAAACCTGGATAATTTGTGGTTTTTTGTGCCAGTAACATTTTAGAGCTGGATTCACATCAAGACCATTAAACATCTTTCATAAAAATGAAGAAAAACTGATCCTGTACCCTTTCTTTCTCTACTGTAGCTTTCAGAGCTTGATGTTCAGAGGTGCCAACTTGGATGTCAGACATTCAGCTGAATGTTCCTCTGTTACAGTAGTCTCCAACATGTGTTGAAATTTGGCTGTATTAGAAATATGCCTACAGTTAAACATCTTGAGTCCTTTTCATACTGAGTTCCTGGCATTTAATTGTGATTCCTCAGTCACGTGCCAGTCTCTAGCCATGACTATAGGAATTTTCATTTGTCAACATTTTGTGGTTTGATTTTGTACACGTTTTTATTCATTAGCTTACTGGTTGTTTCATCCTTTTCTCTAAGCCTGTAAATGCCAGAAGGACATACGGATAGTTCTGTGGGAAAAAATCACCTTTTCTCTTATGACTAGATATGTTTGTTTTAGAATAGAAACAAACCCTAACTGGTGGTTTTTAACTCATAATTATTATTTGTCCTTGGGGAAACTTGCTGTGAAACACTATCATTTTCCCAAGGTTCAAACTTTAAACTGAATCTTCTCCTATCCAATTACTATTCTTTTGCAAAAGGAGCATCCTCAAGATGATAGTAATGGATAAATTACCATAACATTTAAATTCCAATAAAAACATTTATTAATGGAATTTAAACAGTTCTTTCAGGAAAAATAAGGTAATTTAACAATTCATTTTGCCTTAAGTAACGTTATATTATGTCATCTAATTTTTTCATATGTATATGTCATCAGCTTTATTGTAAGTTCCCTGACGACAATTATGAAATTTTAAAAAGTGTCAGACTCAACCTAGGAATCAGAAAAACTTGAGTATAAATTATTACTTTTTTCCTATAGGAACTTTATAACTTGTTATATAATTTACTATAATAATTAACTCAAAAGTCTTTAAGCTTCTTTCATGTCTCTTATTAATTTTTAAGGTATATAATTTAGTGATGTGAGTGATATAATAATTGGCAAAATGTACTTTGGGGGTCACTAAGGGTTTGTTCCCTTCCTTGAGTTAATCAGAGATCTATAAGAAATAGTTTAAAAAGCAGAATAGCTCACTTTGTATTAAAAGGTTATTTAAGGTGGGAGGAACCAAGATGGCAGAGTAGAAGGACATGCTCTCACTCTCTCTTATGAGAACACCAGAATCACAGCTAGCTGCTGGACAATCATCAACAGGAAGACACTGGAACTCACCAAAAAAGATACCCCCACATCCAAAGACAAAGGAGAAGCCACAGTGAGATGGTAGGGGGGCGCAATCACAGTAAAATCAAATCCCATAACTGCTGGGTGGATGACTCACAGACTGGAGAACACTTATACCACAGAAGTCCACCCACTGAAGTGAAGGTTCTGAGCCCCACGTCAGGCTTCCAAAGCTGGAGGTCCCGCAACGGGAGGAGGAATTCCTAGAGAATCAGACTTTGAAGGCTAGTGAGATTTGATTGGAGGACTTTGACAGCACTGGGGGAAACAGAGACTCCACTCTTTGAAGGCACACACAAAGTGGTGTGCGCATCCAGACACAGGGGAAGGAGCAGTGACCTCAGGGGAGACTGAGCCAGACCTACCTGCTAGTCTTGGAGGGTCTCCTGCAGAGGCGGGGGTGGCTGTGGCTCACCATGAGGATAAGGACACTGGCAGCAGAAGTTCTGGGAAGTACTCCTTGGTGTGAGCTCTCCCAGAGTCTGCCATTAGCCCCACCAAAGAGCCTGGTTAGGCTCCAGTGTTGGGTCGCCTCAGGCCAAACAACCAACAGGGAGGGAACCCAGCCCCACCCATCAACAGTCAAGTGGATTAAAGTTTTACTGAGCTCTGTCCACCAGAGCAACAGTCAGCTCTACCCACCACCAGTCCCTCCCATCAGGAAACTTACACAAGCCTCTTAGATAGCCTCATCCACCAGAGGGCAGACAGCAGAAGCAAGAAGAACGACAGTCCGGCAGCCTGTGAAACAAAAACCACATTCACAGAAAAATAGACAAGATGAAAAGGCAGAGGGCTATGTACCAGATGAAGGAACAAGGTAAAATCCCAGAAAAACAACTAAATGAAGTGGAGATAGGCAACCTTGCAGAAAAAGAATTCAGAATAATGATAGTGAAGATGATCCAGGACCTCGGAAAAAGAATGGAGGCAAAGATTGAGAAGATGTGAGAAATGTTTAACAAACACAGAAGAATTAAAGAACAAACAAACAGAGATGAACAATACAATAACTGAAATGAAAACTACACTAGAAGGAATCAATAGCAGAATAACTGAGGCAGAAGAAAGGATAAGTGACCTGGAAGACAGAATGGTGAAATTCACTGCTGTGGAACAGAATAAAGAAAAAAGAATGAAAAGAAATGAAGACAGCCTAGGAGACCTCTGGGACAACATGAAACGCAACAACATTCTCATTACAAGGGTCCCAGAAGGAGAAGAGAGGGAGAGAGGACCAGAGAAAATACTTGAAGAGATTATAGTCGAAAACTTCCCTAACATGGAAAAGGAAATAGACACCCAAATCCAGGAAGTGCAGTGAGTCCCATACAGGATAAACCCAAGGAGGAACATGCCGAGACACATAGTAATCAAATTGGCAAAGATCAAAGACAAAAATTTTTGAAAGCAGCAAGGGAAAAATGACAAATAACATACAAGGGAACTCCCATAAGGTTAACAGATGATTTTTCAGCAAAAACTTTACAAGCCAGAAAGGAATGGCATGATATACTTAAAGTGATGAAAGGGAAGAGCTTACATCCAAGCTTACTCTACCTGGCAAGGATCTCATTCAGATTTGATGGACAAATCAAAAGCT
The DNA here is from genome assembly GCF_039906515.1 of Pseudorca crassidens. Classification (NCBI taxonomy): domain Eukaryota; kingdom Metazoa; phylum Chordata; class Mammalia; order Artiodactyla; family Delphinidae; genus Pseudorca; species Pseudorca crassidens. The sequence goes on along the minus strand of NC_090316.1, from coordinate 34,882,265 downwards.
TTACAGAGAAGCAAAAGCTAAGAGAATTCAGCACCACCAGTCCAGCGCTACAACAAATGCTAAAGGAACTTCTCTAAGTGGGAAACACAAGAGAAGAAAAGGACCTACAAAAACAAACCCAAAACAATTAAGAAAATGGTCGTAGGAACATACATATAAATAATTACCTTAAACGTGAATGGATTAAATGCTCCAACCAAAACACACAGGCTTGCTGAATGGATACAAAAACAATACCCATCTATATGCTGTCTTCAAGAGACCCACTTCAGACCTAGGGACACCTACAGACTGAAAGTGAGGGGATGGGAAAAGATATTCCATGCAAATGGAAATCAAAAGGAAGCTGGAGTAGCAATACTCATATCAGATAAAATAGACTTTAAAATAAAAAATGTTAGAAGAGACAAGGAAGGACACTGCATAATGATCAAGAGATCAATCCAAGAAGAAGATATAACAATTATAAATATATATGCACCCAACATAGGAGCACCTCGATACATAAGGCAACTGCTAACAGCTATAAAACAGGAAATAGACAGTAACACAATAATAGTGGGGAACTTTAACACCTCACTTACACCAATGGACAGATCATCCAAAATGAATATAAATAAGGAAACACAAGCTTTAAATGACACAATAGACCAGAGAGATTTAATTGATATTTATAGGACATTCCATCCAAAAACAGCAGATTACACTTTCTTCTCAACTGCACACGGAGCATTCTCAAGGAGAGATCACATCTTGGGTCAGAAATCAAGCCTCAGTAAATTTAAGAAAATTGAAATCATATCAAGCAACTTTTCTGACCACAATGCTATGAGATTAGAAATGAATTACAGGGAAAACACATATTTAAAAAACACATGGAGGCTAAACAATACATTACTAATCAACCAAGAGATCACTGAAGAAATCAAAAAGGAAATCAAAATATACCTAGAGACAAATTACAATGAAAACACGACGGTCCAAAACCTATGGGATGCAGCAAAAGCAGTTCTCAGAGGGAAGTTTATAGGTATACAAGCCTACCTGAAGAAACAAGAAAAATCTCAAGTAAACAATCTAACCTTATACCTAAAGGAACCAGAGAAAGAAGAACAAACAAAACCCAAAGTAGGCAGATGGAAAGAAATCATAAAGATCAGAGCAGAAATAAATGAAATAGAAACAAAGAAAACAATAGCAAAGATCAATAAAACTAAAAGCTGGTTCTTTGAGAACATAAAGAAAATTGATAAGCCATTAGCCAGACTCATCAAGAAAAAAGAGGGAGAGGACTCAAATCAATAAAGTTAGAAATGAAAAGGGAGAAGTTACAACAGACACCGCAGAAGTACGAAGCATCCTAAGAGACTACTACAGGCAACTCTATGCCAATAAAATGGACAACCTGGAAGAAATGGACAAATGCTTAGAAAGGTATAAGCTTCCAAGACTGAACCAGGAAGAAACAGAAAATATGAACAGACCAATCACAAGTAATGAAATTGAAACTGTGATTAAAAATCTTCCAACAAACAAAAGTCCAGGACCAGATGGCTTCACAGGTGAATTCTATCAAACATTTAGAGAAGAGCTAACACCCATCCTTCTCAAACTCTTCCAAAAAATTGCAGAGGAAGGAACACTCCCAAACTCATTGTATGAGGCCACCATCACCCTGATACCAAAACCAGACAAAGATACTACAAAAAAAGAAAATTACAGACCAATATCACTGATGAATATAGATGCAAAAATACTCAACAAAATACTACCAAACAGAATCCAACAACATATTAAAAGTATCATACACCATGATCAAGTGGGATTTATCCCAGGGGTGCAAAGATTCTTCAATATACACAAATCAATCAATGTTATACACCATATTAACAAACTGAAGGAGAAAAACCACATGATCATCTCAATATATGCAGAAAAAGCTTTTGACAAAATTCAACACCGATTTATGATAAAAAAAACTCCAGAAAGTGTGCCTAGACGGAATCTACCTCAACATAATAAAGGCCATATACGACAAACCCACAGCAAACATCATTCGCAATGGTGAAAAACTGAAAGCATTTCCTCTAAGATCAGGAATGAGACAAGGATGTTGACTCCCACCAATATTATTCAACATAGTTTTGGAAGTCCTAGCCATGGCAATCAGAGAAGGAAAAGAAATAAAAGGAATCCAGATTGGAAAAGAAGAAGTAAAAGTGTCACTGTTTGCAGATGACATGATACTATACATAGAGAATCTTAAAAATGCCACCAGAACCCTACTAGAGCTAATCAATGAATTTGGTAAAGTTGCAGGATACAAAATTAATGCACAGAAATCTCTTGCATTCCTATACACTAATAATGAAAAATCTGAAAGAGAAATTAAGGAAACACTCCCATTTACCATTGCAACAAAAAGAATAAAATACCTAGGAATAAACCTACCTAAAGAGAAAAAAGACCAGTATATGGAAAACTAAAAGACACTGATGAAAGAAATTAAAGATGATACAAACAGATGGAGAGATATACCATGTTCTTGGATTGGAAGAATCAACGTTGTGAAAATGACTCTACTACCCAAAGCAATCTACGGATTCAATGCAATCCCTATCAAACGACCAATGGCGTTTTTCACAGAACCAGAACAAAAAATTTCACAATTTGTATGGAAACATGAAGACCCCCGAATAATCAAAGCGAACTTGAGAAAGAAAAATGGAGCTGGAGGAATCAGGTTCCTGGACTTCAGACTATATTACAAAGCTACAGTAATCAAGACAATATGGTACTGGCAAAAAACAGAAATATGGATCAATGGAACAGGATAGAAAGCCCAGAGATAAACCCACGCACATATGGTCATATGGCCACCTTATTTTTGATAAAGGAGGCAAGAATATACAAAGGAGAAAAGACAGCCTCTTTAGTAAGTGGTGCTGGGAAAATTGGACAGCTACATGTAAAAGAATGAAATTAGAACACTCCCTAACACCATACACAAAAATAAACCCAAAATGGGTTAAAGACCTAAATGTAAGGCCAGACACTATAAAACTCTTAGAGGAAAACATAGGCAGAACACTCTATGACATACATCATAGCAAGATCCTTTTTGACCCACCTCTAAGGAAATGGAAATAAAAACAAAAATAAACAAGTGGGACCTAATGAAACTTGAAAGCTTTTGCACAGCAAAGGAAACCATAAACAAGACGAAAAGGCAACCCTCAGAATGGGAGAAAATATTTGCAAACAAAGCAACTGACAAAGGATTAATCTCCAAAATTTACAAGCAGCTCATGCAGCTCAATATCAAAAAAACAAACAACCCAATGCAAAAATGGGCAGAAGACCTAAATAGAAACTTCTCCAAAGAAGATATACAGATTGCCAACAAACGCATGAAAGGATGCTCAACATCAGTAATCATTAGAGAAATGCAAATCAAAACTACAATGAGGTATCACCTCACACCTGTCAGAATGGCCATCATCAAAAAATCTAGAAACAATAAATGCTGGAGAGGGTGTGGAGAAAAGGGAACCCTCTTGCACTGTTGGTGGGAATGTAAATTGATACAGCCACTATGGAGAATAGTATGGAGGTTCCTTAAAAAATTAAAAATAGAACTACCATATGACCCAGCAATCACACTACTGAGAAAATCATACTTCAAAAAGGGTCACGTACCACAATGTTCATTGCAGCTCTATTTACAATAGCCTGTTCATGGAAGCTACCTAAGTGTCCATCGACAGATGAATCGATAAAGAAGATGTGGCACATATATACAATGGAATATTACTCAGCCATAAAAAGAAACGAAATTGAGTTATTTGTAGTGAGGTGGATGGACCTAGAGTCTGTCATACAGAGTGAAGTAAGTCAGAAAGAGAAAAATGAATACCATATGCTAACACATATATATGGAACCTTAAAAATAAAATAAAATCGTTCTGATGAACCTAGGGGCAGGACAGGAATAAAGACGCAGACCTACTAGAGAATGGACTTGAGGACATGGGGAGGGGGAAGGGTAAGCTGGGACGAAGTGAGAGAGTGGCATGGACATATATACACTACCAAATGTAAAATAGATGACTAGTGGGAAGCAGCTGCATAGCACAGGGAGATCAGCTCAGTGCTTTGTGTCTACCTAGAGGGGTGGGATAGGGAGAGTGGGAGGGAGGTGCAAGAGGGAGGGGATATGGGGATGATATATGTATACATATAGGTGATTCACTTTGTTATACAACAAAAACTAATGCAACATTGTAAAGCAGTTATACTCCAATAAAGATGTTAAAAAAATGCTGTATGATTATATTAGTCAGGATACTCCAGGGAAACAGAACCAGTAGAATTTCTTTCTTCCTATCTATCTATCTATCTATCTATCTATCTATCTATCTATCTATCTATCTATCCAACTATCTAACCGTCTGGGGAGATTTATTGTACGTATTGGCTCACACAATAATGGAGGCCAAGAAGTAACACAATCTGCTGTCTTGCAGATGGAGAATAGTAAAAGCCAGTGGTAATTCAGTCTGAGTCTAAAGGCCTGAGAACCAAGGGAGGCCAGTGGTTTTAAGTCTTGATCTGAGTCTGTAGGGCAGGAAACCAGGAATGCTGATGTCAGAGGGCAGGGTAAGATGGATGTCCTAGTTCAGAGAGAGAGCATATTCACTCTTCCTCTGCAGTTTTGTTCTATCCAGGCTCTCAACAGATTGGGTGATGTCCACTCACATTGGGGAGGGTCATTTGCCTTACTCAGTCAGCAGTTTAAATGCTGATCTCCTCTGGGAACACCCTTGCAGACACACCCAGAGATAATGTTTTACCAGCTACCTGGGCAGCCTTCAAGTTCACACATAAAATTAGCCATCACAGTGATGTTTGAATAGTGACTAATTTTACTAATTTATGAGTGGAAGTGATCTGGTTAAGGTAAGTTTTCTTACTTACATAAATTTTATAACTGGGGAGACTCAAATATTGTATAACAAGGAACCTTCATACTATTCAATTATAGCCAAGCACTAAGTTATAACTACAGACGTGGAAGCACTGAGGAGTTGTTTCAACTTGATTTAAACTACTCTGGGAACGCGGGAGAACTGGCATTGATGAAATAATGATAAAAGTTCGATGCTTGCCAACATGCACGTAATTTCACAATGGGATGCACATCTTTGGACTGAAATCTTAAACCTTACCATGTGTTGAACACAACAACAATATATTTTACTTATTAAATAACTTCAGCTCATTTAAAATTTTATTTTTACCTAAAGAAAGTAAATAGGTGGCACTCTGATCAGTCAACAATAAATGTTTTCACAAAACAAGGATGGACATTGCTCTCATGGGTCATACAGAATCAGGGATGGAGAGCCTCCATTCCAGTGCCAGTTTGATGTCATTTACTGACTCTGCTGTAATCTTTTTATGGTTTCCCATCTGCCTACCAAGATGTGCCCCATCCCTACCCACACCCCACTGCTGTCTAATCTCCTGTCCGGTTATTTCCTCCCTGTTTTATGATCCCCAGTTCATAGAGTTTTCTTGTTATTCCCAAATACATAGCCATGCTCCTTCTGCAGGGATGGGATTCTAGCAGCTTCCTCTGCCTAAAATATTCTTCCCATACAATATGCAGATGTCTCAGTCAGTCACCTCCTTCAGTTTCTACTAAAATAGCACCTCACTAAGTGTTTACCTGACCACCTTATTTAATATTGCAAATACTCCCCTTTTCCTTAATCCTTGTTTTATTTTTCTCCACAACGCATAGAACTTTTAATATGCTTTATGTTATACATCTCTTTTTTTCAGTAGTCTGTTTTCCCCAACTATACTACAAGCCCTATTAAGGCAACAGTTTCAACTCTTCGTTGACTACTGCATCCACAGCACCTAGAATGGTACCTGACACTTAATAGGTGCTCAGCAAAGAAAAGTAGACAGACTGACTGAATGAATCAAATATCCATTGTCAGAATCACTTTAATTTTGAGTGTTTAAATTAATAGACATCATCAGGAGTTTACAGAAATGAGAAAAATTGCGAGTTTTTTCTTATGTATTTGAAGTAAAAGAGAACTATAGATTTCATCTTAAATGAAGAAAATGGTTATTCTGCTCTATCAGGAGATAGCACAAGAGATTTGGTAATTGATGCCTAAAGGATCCTATCACATCAGAAGGGTGTGTTGGTAGCATACAGAATAGAACATGATTAGAGAACACTTCCCAACATCAGACTTATTCCTCCATTTCCTTGTGATTTGCTGTTTCAGGTCCTGTTTCCCTCTCATGAACCAACCCAGGAAGCAGTGTTTATGCGCTCTGTGAATGTGCAGAGGTTTATGTATATCAAATTAGTTGTTATTTGATTTAGAGGATGATGTGGCTCAATACAGTGGCAGAGGCAGCCGTTAGCTATTGTCTAGAACACAGGGGGGCACAGGGGCCATCAATACAGACTGAAGAAGCAGTATAGATCTGTTGCTTCCTGGAAAAGACAAGAGTAGACATAGATGTCTGGTATTGGCCCTAAGTATTTCTCTTTTTAAGGAATGTTTATCCCTAGTAATAGACGTGGGTTGAATACACACACACACACACACACACACACACACACACACACACGTGCCCCTTTAGAATATTATGTGCGTATACATATTATACAGTCTATAGGAAAATAAAATATACGTATAAAATAAATGAAAATGAAAATACATAATTATATGCGCTATATAAGCATGGCCAAAGAGCAATGCCTTTGCCTACCCACTTAAACCTGATTACTGAATATTAGAAGAGACGAATGCCCATTATAATTAAGTGAATTAAAAAGCAATTTGCAAATGAGGGAAAACCTAAACAAGATATTTGCATAATTCTTTAAGGCTGATTGTACACAAAGTGGGCAGGAGAAATACTGGAAGGATACATTGAAATGTAATTTAAAGCATGCAATTATAGCATAATTATCTGGGAAGCAGCAATAGCAGAGTGACAGCTTGTTTGAAAAATCTGAAAGGGGCACGTGGGGAAGACTGTCTGCCTCTGATCCAGGACACTCAGTTTCTCTCCCTGACTGTGCTGCTCGTTAGCTGTGTTCCTCCTTCGATAGAGAATTTTAGTGTTACCTCTGTTGGTTTAGTAGCACAATCTATAAAATAAGAATAATTAAACCCATTGTCTATCTTAAAACTAAAGCAGCTCAAAGTATAATGTGTATATATTACTGCCCTGACTCTGGGATATCCTGGATTTCAGTCCTTTCATTTACCACATGTGTAACGTTAAACTGGATTGAAATCTATATCCTAAAATTGCTGCAGATAACTCATAAGGTTTAGTGAGAACTGAGGAAGATAAAAATCTTACTTATACACTTAAATATTTAGAAAGGACTTGGCACTTTCTAAGTATTCAAATATGTTAAATATTTTTATTATCTGTATTTGAGCATTTATAGTTACATTTTCTTACCTATTTTCTTACCTATTCTATTTCTTACACATACATATACTGTATATGCTAATTTTATTGCATAGTAATGGACATATAACAATATGTTATTACTATTAACAATTTGATTTATAAAGATATTGATAGAGTAAATCCAGATGAGAGGATCTGTACTAGTTTTCCTTCATTTGCTTCCCCAGATCTCTTCTCCACCTTCGTTTGCTCTACTCTGTCCTCAGTTGGCCTCTGGGTAATTTGGTAATGGGAGAAGCAGCGGACAATCAGAGGGTAGGAGTTTGTATTTATTCTACACTTAGCTGAGTATCTCTAAGACAGCACTGACTCTGGTTAGAGCCTCCTCAGGTTCTCGTGTCTCACTGGGTTCTGGCAACACTAGTTCTTCCTTTTATCTCCTTATTCCTGGAGGTGCTGACAGCTTCATACAGTTGACAGTCATCTCTCGGAGCCACGCCTAAGCAACTCTTGTTCGATCCATTAATTCTTCCCAGAATTGTGTGTGCAGTCCCCTCATTAATTTATCTTTATTTGAACCACGTGGGGTCAATTCCGTTTCCTGGGGAATGCTGACTGACAATGCTCTGTTCTAGAACTTGCCTTCAAGGTCGGTTTAGAGCTGGGTTGGGGAATACATAGATGGCACTGACTCCTTGGTAGGCTTTATTACCATAATTATTCAAGTTATCCTCATCATAAGGTAGAAGAGAAGGATTTTGGAGATTAAATGCCTGTTGTCCTGGATTGCAATTGAGATTATAAATACTGTGAGTTAGACTAGCTGTCTCTGACTGCCCTGGAGAGTTTTTCACACAATAACAGCATCAACAACAAAATGGCCCTTAAATTCCCAACTAAGGCACTAAGTGGAACAGAAAACTTCTATAGTGATCTTGAAAATAATTCTTATTGTTTCTTATATGTGCGGGACAGACATTACTGAAGATCAGGTCTAAGATATAACTCGGTGATTTGCAACATCACATGGCCAACTAAATGCAGGACTTCACAAGTCTTCTGTTAAAGTTAAGCCACTGATGGGGAGAAAATGGAGCCTTGAGATTTGTAATAGGAATATTTGGATATTGCAGACAAAACAAAGAATCTCAAATAACCTAATATCCCTGAACCTTCCTTGCCAAACATAGCTACGTATTCTTTCCTGTCTGACGACTGCATTAAGATCTTCAGTGACCGCACAGGGGGCACGTACCACCCCCACTTCATGTACCAGATTTTCCCAGTCAAGGTTCATCAAGAGAATTAAACTTTACAGAAAGTTATTTTGGTAACTATTTTATAAGTTTCCCTAAGAATTGTACCTAGCTAGTGCCATTCTAGATGGATGGACAATAAGTTAAATCATCATGTACAACAAATTGCTTTGGTTATTGGAGCTTAGTTTTCTCATGGAGCCCCAGATGTGAAGGACTGGTTTTTGATCCTAATGAGTGTTAATAATAGCCCAGAGGAGAAAGGCAAGGTCTTTTCTGGTGGGAAATAGTATGCACGCAAAAGGAATTGCAAGGCCGTGCTTCTTTGTTTCACCAAGAACTGGAAGAACGGGGGAGCATTTGTAGGAATGAATTCCAAGTGTAGTAAACAAAAAGTTGCAATATAAGGTTGGATTGAACCAAATTTACTGATATGGTGCATTAATTCTGAATTTTCAGTGTAATTTTTCAGCTCTAACTTAGATATCTAACATTTGTTTTGAGATTTCCTTGAAGCTTAGACTTCAGTCTACTTTCAGTAAGATCCAGATGCTAGAATTCTTTTGGAATAATGTAGAGTAAGGAATAAAAAGTTTAAGGAAATTGTAATGTTGGGATAAATTTAATGTGCAACTTTTTCACCCTTCCTACAAGCTGCGATGTTTAAGAATAGCACTGAATGCTCTATTTATCATAGTATTCAATGTATCAATAGCCTTGAAAACTTTGATTTCAATGACTTAATGATCAAAGACCTGGTGGGTACAATTATTGCCATAGAGTACAGGGATAATGTAACAGTGAGAATGTTTTAACCCACGGGGACCTGTGGAGGTGGCACACTGATCATGGCTTCTCTAAGAAAGAAATATATTAGCAGCCTACCATGGTACTCTCTACATAATTCTGTTTCGTGGAAACCTACACCTGGTTCACGCTGGTGTAGTGGAATTTTTAGACTTCTATACATTTTATATACTTAAAGCAGTTCTTAGACTTGAGTCCCCTTAGTGGGGTAAATCTGGGTCAGTTGGAGAAGAATCGTACACAGTGGACACAAGCATATACTGTAAACTTTGCTTTATGCCTTCACCGGAGGGAGCTGTGCCTATTTTTCATGGTGACTCTGCACTTGGAAAGGATAATACTGAGATCTTTGAGGGACTACTAGATATTGCTACCGTGTTCCACTGGTCAGAATGGAGGTTTATGGAGGACAGGTGATAAATGAAAACCTAGCCTAAATTCCTCAGGGATCCCGGTATACCTCAAGCACAATTTATGGTTGTGTTTCTAGTTCTTGAATGTGTATTTGTAGTAGACACCCTTAGCAACTTGCAGAATATGCACTTTGGATTCTTTATGTGCTGAGTGAGGGCTACTATAATAGCAAATGCTAAGCGGAATCCCATGGAATGGCCCCTCCCCCAACACACACACACACACACACACACACACACACACACACACAGCACCAAATAGTGAACCATAGCAATACTGCATCACTGGAAAAATTGCAAAGATCAGTCCGCTATCAAATCTTGAAAGATGAAGAAATGGTGATCCCTTTTGCATTCCCATTCTACCTGGTAGTTTGTCTGGTGTAAAAGGACATGAATGGAGTGATAATACCAAAAGTGGCTGCCATTTCAGATGTAATGGAATAGAAAGAAAGCAACACAGCCTCTGGTCCCTGGTATGCAACTCTTAAGTAGGCACATGCGTCTTCCTAAATCCCAGTTTGTAAGAACAAAAAGAAGCCGTTCACTGTAGCCTGGCAGGGAAATGGATATAGCTTCGTTGCCTTTGCTCTGGACTATGTCAAGATCCCATGCTGATGGGATCTAATGAGTAGGGCATATAAAGTACCCTAAATAGTTTATTAAAATGTCTGTGTGTAGAGAGTGGAGAAAAATTCCATTAAAAATAACCAGGTGCCTGCCATATTGTTTCTAGAGAACTAGCATTCTATATCCTAATATGTTATCGACTCTGAAGTTACAGGCAAAGGGTTGCACCTCACACTGCCCGTCACAATGAACAAGACCTTTTTGGTGGGTGTTTTGAGTGTGCCAAACTAACCCATCTGCTAGGTACTTGGAAGGCTGACAGTTCTGCGTAGAATCCAGGGGAAGGGGAGAAATCTGCAGCAGACCTGGGGCCAATTACTCTGGGTTTTGACCCTGAAAATCCAATGGTAACTGAGGCCAGGTCATTTTTCCCTTACTTTCACACTGAACTGTTATGGTTCTGGCCGGCGCTGGGAACATGCAAGACTATAGTGGCTGAAGGGAAGCCCCTACGTGTGATGATTAATTTCATGTATCAAATTGGCTGGACCATGGTGCCCAGATATTTGATCACACATTATTCTAGCTGTTTCTGTGAGGTGTCTTTGGATGAGATTTACATTTAAATTGGTGAACTTTAAAGTAGATTACCCTCCATAATGCGGGTGAGATTCATCCAATTAGTTGAAGGCCTGGATAGAACAAAAAGCTAACCTCCCACATGCAAGAGGCAGTTCTGCCAGCAGAAAGCCTTTGGATGTGAACTGCACCTCTCTCCTGAGTTTCTAGCCTGCCAAAATACCCCATTAGATTTTGGGCTCACCTGCCATCTGCAATCACATGGACTAACTCCTTAAAATAAATCATATATACATACATATACATATATAATTATATTAAAATATATAGAATTGTATTAAACATATAATATACATTATATGCATTATATTAATATAATTATATTAAACACATTATATTAATATAATTAATTATATGATATATTATATTAAATATGTGTGTATGTGTGTGTGTGTGTGTGTATATATATATATATATATATATATATATACACACCCTACTGGTTTTGTTTTCTGACCCCAATACACTCCTCTATTGTTCCTGTTCTGGTTGGGTTCAGTAACACCATTTCCTTCTCTTGTCCCTTAAGCCTACATAGTCATAATAGCTTCCTGCTCTGTGTGGTCTGGACGTCTCACTATTCCTTATTTGTTGCCTTAACCTTGCCCCAATATGTAAGCTGTCCCCTCACTAGCATCTCTTTTGAACTACCTGGGACGCATTCATGTACACATGGAGACTCTGACTTACAAATACCTCATTTTTCTATTATTATTATTTTTTAAGTTTCAAAGTGTTCTGTGTTGGGTTCCTAACACAATGATGCTTTGGGTCTTTTATAAATTTTTGGTGTAAAGAGTCATATCTTAAAGTTAATCTCTTTGCAGAGATATAAAAATTCCTTTGTGAGCCAATTAAAATTCCTCTAGGTAACATGTGCCAACCATTATGTTCACTATCATAAAACTTGTGCAGTAAGAGCTGAATTAAGTTAATTTGTTAATTTTCCATTTGCAAATTGGACAATTGATTTGGCAGTTTCAGGTAGATGAGTAATTCAGCAGTTAAAATTCATAATACCATTTTATAAATAATTAAAATGTTAAACTAAATATGCTTAGGATATGAAATTTGTGTATATATTTTGTTATAAACTTTTATTCTCCTCATTGAATAATAATTTTATTTAGAGAAAAAGAAACACACGACTTCAAATAGTGCTACTTGAAACTGTAAGATGACAAGAATACGTGAAAATACACTGCAGAAGCATACCTTTTTTATTGCCATGTGTTTTAAAATAATTACAAGAACATAAAATACATCTGGGAACTTGTCTCAACTTGAAGTCTTGCTCCTCAGGGAAAAATGATAACTTAGAAAGCAGGAGTTTCTTATAAACTGAAAAGATTTACATGATTTATTAATGTCCATTACTTCACGAGTAAAGAAAATAGATCTTTAGGATCTCTAATTGAATGGGGACTGATAGATTTCCAGGACAAAAACAATAATCTTTTTAAAGAATTATGATCATGATCAGCTTTTAGTGATAAAATTTGATGATTAACTCTACCTATAGGTAGAGTATGCTGAAGTCTGGAATGTCCTTTTATCTCTGCTAAATCTGTGTGCCTTCCAGGTCAATCTTCAAATATCAAAAACAAATGTAATTTTTCTCTGTATGTACATACATAGGTACATACAAACTTCGCTTTATAATGCAAAGTAAGGATAGTCAATGTGGTTGTTTATCATTTAGCATAAAACATTAATCCGGTGTGCAAAATGGCCCTATAATTTTTATTTCTATAGGCCAAAATTCTCTCTCCTTGAAGAGATAAGAATTATTGGACAAGATAAAAGGTATCTAATGGCAACACTGAGTACTCCTGGCTCTCAGCCTTAGAGTCCAGGAGTATTAAATGCAAAAAAGAGGAAAAAAAAAAAAAAAAGCAGTATCTTACAGACAACTTTAAGAACTCGTTTCCATCTAATTTCCCAAATAGAAAACCACAAGTATACTTTCAATGTGGATGATTCTGAACCATTTTGCTCACAAACCCAGGTCCTGTGCATTCTGTCTCCATCTGTCTTTTTTTTTTTTCTATTGAACTTGTGCATTTTATTCTCCATATCTGTATTTTTTTTTGTATTTTTGTATTTGTTCACTTGTATTTTTTTACTATTTTTCCAGCTTTGTTGAGATATAATTGACATATAACATCCTGTAAGTTTAGGGTGTCCAGTGTGTTGGTTTGATACACTTGTATTTTGCAAAATGATGACCACCTTAGCATTAGCTAACACCTCCATCACATCACATGATTACTATTTTTTTTGTGTGTGTGTGGTGAGAACATTTAAGATTCTCTCTTAGCAACTTTCAGTAATACAGTATTATTAACTATATATGGTCACCATGGTGTACATTAGATCCCTGGAACTTATTCATCTTACAACTGAAAGTTTGTACCCTTTGACCAGCATCTCTCCGTTTTCCCCACTCCTCAGTCCATCTGTCTTTATTAATCTTCGTTCTCATCATCTCTGAGTCCAGGCACCATCATTTCTGATTTGAACCATTTCAATAATCTCATAACTGATATCTTTTGTCAAGTAAAGCTTCCATATAATCTACTTTCTGCTCTAGCAGATTATCTTTTCCAAAATTGTGACTAGTTCTGACTTTAAAAACTCTTTAATTCCCTCCTAGTATCCCTATGATTAAGAGTAAAATCTTCATAGACCCAAAATGCCTTATCCATTCAAACACTTTAACCTTTCCCGCACCAGTTACCCTTACTCTTCACCCTCAAGCACATGCACTTGTACCTCGCTTTAGAGTCTTTACACAAATTGTCCCCTTAGTCTGGAGAACTCTAACTTATTTTTCAGCCTTAGCTTAAATGTCATTTCCTCCAGCAGGTTTCCCTGACCTTCAGCCTAGCATAAAATGTCTTGATATACGCTTATATAGCATCCTGAAAATTTTAAATTTCACTTTCTGGGTGCTTGTTTGATGTGAGTCTTCCTTCCTGCACTGTTCTGTGAGTACCAGGGCCCTTTGAGATTTCTCTATTACTGCATCCCTTGCCTCAGTTCCTTGCATGACATGTAGTAGGTATTAAATTTCTTTTTTAATCAACAAAGCTTTCACCAGTTCCTCTTAGAGCTGCATCACAAAACTCAGATATAATGAGTACTCAGCTTTTGATGAAAATTAATGTAAGAAATAAGCTTTTGAGGAATACCTTTTTACATCTGTGAAAGACTGATTTTGTATAAAATACCCAGTGAGGTTTTCCATGCCCTTCATATAAGATCTTCAAAATATTTAAAATATTGTATTATTTATTGTATGTCTAGGTTATTTTGCTCTCTTTGCTAGTAAGCTCAGATATGCTTATCATTCAGAAATAATAGCTCTTCTTAGTCAAGACTTTTTAGCACAAATGTATTTCTCCTTTTTCTTTCCCTCTACCCATTTAATTATTCCTCGCTTATTTTAATGGGCCTTTGAATTTGTGTCTTGTACTAGCCTCAGCTCCTTTTTGGAATTAAGCACAATATAAATAGTAAATTAAGAACAGTTGAAAACCTATTTCAGTATAAAACAATTCCTCCAGCAATCATCTCTCATATTTTATAGTCTTCTTTGGAAGTGATCCTTTAACAATTGAAATAAAAGAATTTCTCAGGTTTTTCAGTGTTATCAAAATTTACAAAAAGTAATGGATTCAGGTATGTCTGCTCACCCATATAAGATTTCTGTAAAATGGTACATACTACAAAGTTACTAACAATTCAAGGCTTAAGGCAAAGCGAAATAAAGTTAGAGCCTGTGTAATCAGACAGTGAACAGAGACGATAGCATTGCTAACAGTAATGCTGGTGCTCTTCAGATGACAGGTAAAGTTCTGATAAATAAATGAATTCAACAATCATTACATGATTTAACTTTAGAAATAATATGAGAGTAATTTGATGAAAGAGGGGATAAGGAAGGGTTGAAGATACTGATTCTGAAAAAAAAGGAAAATTCACAAAGATCAGGGAGAACTCTCCAGTAAATTTTTCCCAAGACAAATCACTGGGCTTCACTGAGACAAAGGGAAAATTCAGAGTGAAATGGCATTCTATAGCCCTGGGTCCCCATGCAGCTTGCTGAGTTTAGTACTATTAGGATACATGGTGCTAATCTGCTGTACCAGTAACAAACGAGCAGCTATGTGACAAAAATGTTAATGTTAAGGGACTGGAAAAAATTGTGTTATTCAACCAACTCCCATGTTAAACAGATATCATTTCCTTATTTACCAAACTCTCATTTTCATGAGTTTGAAGGCTTTATTTTCATTACGAAGCCATGTTTTGAGACAGGCAGTACAGACTACGTTTGATCTTTAAAGGAAGTGATGAATATGAAAGTAGTTTCAAGCAGTGCTTCTCAAACTATGATATTCATATGAATCACCTGGAGATCTTGTTAAAAAGCAAATTCAGATTCAAATTCAGTTTGTCTGGGAAGGACTTCGGCTTATGCATCACGGTGATGCCTATGCTATTAGTCCACAGAACAGAACTAGACTAGCAAGTGCCTAGAGCAGCCCTGCCTAATAGAAGTGTGAGCCATGTATGTAATCTTAAACTTTTCAGTAGCCACATTAAAAATAAAGATAAGTAGGTAAAATTGATTTTAGTAATATATTTTATTTAACCTAATATATCCAAAATAGTATGATTTCACCAGGGAATCAATATAAAAATTTTAATGAGGTATTTTACATTCTCTTTTTCATACACCTCTATTTGAATGTTGCATTTTCATCAGAAATACCTGATGTTATTTAGACTTCATAAAATTTACATTGAAATAGTAGATGCACATCTCCAGTTGTTCTAAACATACTTAAAACATTTCCAACTGACTTCGAGTGTCAGATTTTAAAATTAAATTTAAATTAATTACAATTAAAGAAAAGTAAAATTTTGGCATCCAAATTGTCCCATTTCTGTGCTAAGCTGCCACACATAGCTAGTGCCTACCACGGGGGACAGCACAGATATATAGAATATTTTAACAGAACAGTTTATGGCAATTTTCAGAAAATAGCATGCAATTTCTCCTTCAGTAAATATTGCTTGGAGTTTTAATATGTGCCAGATATTTTGCTGAGTGTTTTAGCTAGATAAAGTAAAGGGAAAAAACTTAATTTTAAGGATATAAAATGCCTTATAAAATACAAGAGCAGGAATTCAACTGGGTGTCCCTGGTTGGAACTTGGAAATGTAAAACCAAGAAGAAATACATTTGCATTTGCTCTGTGTCCCTTTGGAAAGAACACGTTTCTTCTCATTCCCCGCAGGACAACATCTGTCTCTTCATCCACATCCTGTGTGAAGGATGTTTACCCCCAAACTCCTCAGGTTACATACTGTGCTGGTTATTTACTTGTTGTTCTTCAGTGCCAAGCCCACCCTCTTTCTCTTCTCTATGATACTGGAGCTGGAGCCTGCGTGTTAGAGACATCAGACTCACTTGCTGGTGGCGCTAGGTTTTTGTCTAGAAACTGGATGGAGAGCGAAAGGCAGGCAGCTGGGAGAAGGGGTTTTTTATTGCCATGTCCTGTCCCTTTCACTTTGATAACAGAAGGTAACTACGGCTCTACCTATCCCTGGAATGTGTTAGCATCCTCATCACCAGGTATGCTCTGAATAGATGCTAGTACCAGCCAGAGGCTCCCTTCTTCTTTTGAGAATCGGAGATGTGGTACCCTCCTCAGAGGTCTGAGGTTCTTTGAGCCCTTAGATTCTGGTAACATCATCTCTTCACTTTGGTCTGTGGGTGGTGGCTTCAGGGTTAACTCAGTCCTACTGGTGGTGATTCCTTCCTGGTTAGTAATATAAGAGCTAGCTCAGCTCCACAGGCGGTATGTTTTATTCAGTGGATAATATCTAAGTTACCTCAGGGTTTTGTTTTTTGCTCTCTTATTCTTTTAATATCTGAATAATCAATCTGTTGTATTAAATTCCCTCTTTTCAAAAAACATTGCATGGTTTCTATTTTCCTGTCTCACACTGACTGATACACTTGGTACAGAGAGAAACTCACTGCAATCCCTCAATTTCAATTCCAAATGGTAGGAGAGAATCCTACTAGTCTATATTGTGTCTGGGCAGGGGGAAGGGAGTTCATCCTTGATCTAAACAACTACAGAAAAGGGAAGAGTTCCATGTATTTTAAAAAAAGTGGCTGCTGGAATCCTCCTGCATGATGTTGTGGCTTGAGAGAAATTGTTCCCAGAGAAAAGAAATAACGAGATGTGCAGATATCTCAAAATATTTCTACCTAAAAGATAATCATAAAGTAAAAGCTCAATATACATGGCTATATTAATTTGATAGCCTTGATTCACTTGACCATCCTTCCAGTTAATTAAATAAGTTTAGCAACTCTTACCTGTTGAAGTACTGTACTCCAAAAATTATTCCACTTTTCCCATGCATCATCATCAATTAAAAAATCTCTACTGGATATTTTCTGATAGCATAAAATCATGTTATTTTTATGTGAATAAAATATTATTTAGTTCACTTCCCTCTTCAACTAATATTCCTTTTCTTTTTGTCTCTGTCTTTTTTTAAAGTCTTTACTGAATTCGTTACAATATTGCTTCTGTTTTATGATTTGTTTTTTTTTGGCTGCAAGGCATGTGGGATCTTAGCTCCTAGACCAGGAATCGAACCCTCACCCCCTGCATTGGAAGGCGAAGTCTTAACCACTGGACCGCCAGGGAAGTCCCTCTTTTTGTCTTTACATAAATATTCCTCAAAGGAGTTTCCAGTATGCATGATTTCTTACCCTTTTCTTTACATTTGCTATGGAAATCACTACTTTTAGGAATTCATCCCCATATTCATGTAGAAATTGCTCACGTCAAAGTCTAACAATGATGTGTCTGTTGTTAAACCCACAGCCCAGTCTCATTTGGTCTATCAGCAACATGTACACTTGATCACAACTTCCTATTGAATTACTCTCTTCACTTGACATATAGGCCATCACATTCTTCTGCTTTTTCATTTCCCTTTGGGTACCCTCTTTGTCTCCCTGACATCTAAATACTGGAGTGTCCCAGAATTTAGTCCTTGGACTGTTTCTCTCTCTACAGCCACTTGGTAACTTCATCAATTCTCTTGGCTTTAGATAAGCTAACAAGTCCGAAGTCTATACCTTGGCTCTGAACTCTTCCCTGAATTTCAGGCTCATATAGCTACCCAGTCTTTGACACCTCCACTTGAATGTCTAACAGGAATCTCAAACTTTTAAAGTTTGAGAAAAAAATCTTGCAGCAAAGTTCAAATAAGCTTAAAAAATATCTGTCCTACTCAATCCCAAACATGCCCCTTCACCTCATTGCCTTCCCCGTTTTAAAATATGCCAACTTCGATTTCCAAATGCTTGCCCTAAAACCTGTCATTCGACCTTCCCTCTTATTTATCTTTCACACTTCACATCTAAGCTAAAGGAATTCTTTTGGCTCTACCATCAAAATATATGCAGAAACTGATCACTTCTTTTCACCACTTGTGGTTCTATTGCCCTAGTCAAAAGCCCACATGATAACTCTAAAAGAGCTTATTTTAATAGCTTCCTAATTGGTGTTTTGGCCTGATCCTTTGACCTTCACTGTCCATTTTCAACACAGGAGACATATTGACTATTTTTTTAACACACAGTTGATACTCCTTACCCTGTGCTTTACAAAAATTAAATAATACTTATCATTATCATACTTCTATGAAGTAGATACAACTATCATCCCCAGTATACCCATGAGAAAGATGAGCCACCGTGAGGCTAAGCAAATTGACCAAAACCCTATAGTTGATTAATGTCAGATAGTTCCCTAGGCTATTGGGTACCAGAATCCATTCTCTTAGTCTCTATGCCCTACTACAATTCTTTTTTCAGCAAAACTCACATCATGTCACTCATCTACTCAAAACGTTCAAATGAATTTCCACCTTTATTCAGATTACATGTCAAAGCTTTGAACATTGCTTAAAAGGCCTTGTATAAGTTGGCCTCTGGTCATCTCTGATCTCACTTCCTGTCACCTCCTAATTCCAGTTACCTGACCTCCTTGAAGATCTTGGGACACATAAAACACACTTATGTTTCAGGGCCTTTGAACTTGCTACTCTCTCTGCCTGGATCCTTTCCCAAATGTCCATATGGCCTGTCCACTCACTTCTATCAGATCTGTATTTGAGTATCATTTCCTCAGTGGGTCCTGATTTATCAGCATATCTAAAATCTCCTATCCTCAACTGTGTCCTGCTTCACTTGTTTATTTTTATTTTGGGCACTTTTCTAAAACATCATATGTTTTACTTATTTATTTTATTTTTTGTCTTCCCCCACTCCCTACTCATCAGAATGCATGTTTCATGGAGAGAGTTTGCTCACTTTTGTTAATTGTTATGTTCCCAGAGCCTGGCAAATAATTGCTCAATTTGCTGAATAAATAAATGAACTTTTAAAAAGAAGTTGGGATTTATTTAACTGACAGCTGTCATTTGAACATATCAAATTCAGGTTTGCATTTGGGTATGACTTCTATCATTATGTTTTATGCTTTGAATTCTGATTAATTTATTGAAGAGAGGGCTTTATAAGCACAAAAAGAGTTGTGCATTTGGACACAAAATACTGTTCAAAACAGTGGGGATGTAGGGAGGAAATAAGTGGAAGTGGAAGGATTATATAGGCAGAGGCTAATATGCATATGGGCTAGTCTGGATTCCACATGAGATTGATTTAAAATGTCAAACAGTACATGGATGGGGGTTATTATTACTATTGTAGTTTATTATTTTCCTTAAATGATGAGGTTCTGATAGGGGAACTATGTGTCTCCAGCAAATATTTTAAAGCAAATATATAAAGGCTTTGGATGATCCAAACATGGTCATGTCTCTGTTACTACATCTCTGTGGCTCTATACTGTTACTCTGTGTCACTGTTACTCTACCATGTAAGTAGTGGGTGATAAATCAATATTTTTAAATTCAATAACCAACAAAAAGGGGGGAAAAATGAGCAAAAGAGGTAAGAAAACAGGGAAAGATAGTGAGAGGATGAGAAGAAAAGAGGACTCTATTTCTCTATTTGTGGAGTCCTGGAAAGAGACATCTTTAGGGATTCGTGGGAGTTTATATAAACAAAAACAAGTAAACATAAATCCTTTTATTTTAATGATTAACTCAGTGGTTTTCCAGGTGAAAAAATTGCAGTGGAGTTTGACTAAGTCCAAAATCCCCCATTTGTTTTCTAGTTCTAGAAAGTACTCTTGAGTACTTTTACACAGGAAGTAAGTAGGACAAAAGATAATCTGAGGTATTCAGCTAAAAGGAGTGCCCTTGCAATTAGCTCCCAGGCTTGTGCTGGCTTCCCTGGAGCAAGTTCTCTCATGGGTCTGTGTTCCCTCACATGAAGAAAAAGGAATTTTAACTCATTTAGTACTTGCCATGATCCCAGAATATATGTTTTTATTTTGGTGAAGCTAAAAGATTAAATATAAACACATTTAGAAAAAGAAAATTAAAACCATAATACACAGGAGTAATTATGACAGGAGAACACCATTATATTTCATTAACATAAGGCAGTAGGTAATTAGTCAATAAGTGCATTTTCTGAATGTTGGCTAGTGTCCACTTGTGGATGAAAATACATCAGACATCATAATAAGTTTTTAAAAGTCACTTTGCTCCTCTGTCATTTCCTATTTAATAAGCCAATATAATTAAACTAGCTGGGATAAGTAAATTTGGTCGCTGTTTTTTGGAAGTTTACAGCAACCATTTAAAGGCTGGAATAACAGCACATTTATGGTTTCCTTTACAGATAACAGATGTGCAATCACGGCAGAGTTGTATATTTTTACTTTAAATAGTAGTAAATTTAATTCTTTCTCTTCCTTAAAACACAAAACAAAATACAGTCCTATACCAAATTCTCTGGCAGTTTCAAGAGTAATGTGCTGTATCTCCCATCAGTGTGTGTTTGCTGTCACTGTGGAGGAACTCACAATAAAACAAAGGTGTGTAAATAGCTAGACAGATGTATATTTGACACTTCTGAAAGCAAACAGGATTTGTTTGGCACACAATTTCTATTTTCTCTAGGGATTTGAGAGCAGTGGAAGAATTTAATTTTGTAGGCCAGAGTAAAAGTTTCTAAAATATGTTTTATACAATATATATAAGACAGTCATTGATTCACTGAAATCAGAAAATGGGATTCACAACCAAATTACCTATGAGGCGGTTGTCCATTTTCAGGCCGACTCTTAAGGAATCAAAGAATGTAAAAATACAACAATCTTCTATAAACTAACTGAGGACATTCTTCATTCTGTTGGGATGACATTTTTGACAGTTGTTGGAGCTACAAGATCTATGAAAGTATTGTCCACAAGTTCAAGAGCATAAAAAAATTGTACAGCAAAGAAGCTGCAAGAGAAAAATGCAATCCTTAACTTCAAGTGAAATAGAAAAGCCACTTTCTTCTGAACCGTGCCTTTTTAACTAAATTTTAGTGAAAACTATGCATGCCTAAATGTAGTAAAATCTTATGGCATATCAAAAGATTCATCATTTAAAAGTGATACTTGAAAGTTTAGTTGTTAAAGAAAGTAAACAGTATTTTGGTGGAAATTTTTGTAATATTTGGTAACTACTTATACAGCATCATTATCTAATGTTTTTTTTAATTTATTTATTTAATTTTGGCTGCGTTGGGTCTTCATTGCTGCGCGCGGGCTTTCTCTAGGTGCGGCGTGCGGGGGCTGCTCTTCGTTGTGATGTGTGGACTTCTCATTGTGGTGGCTTCTCTTGTTGTGGAGCATGGGCACTAGTTGCGTGGGCTCAGTAGCTGTGGCTCGTGGGCTCTAGAGCACAGGCTCAGTAGTTGTGGCGCACGGGCTTAGCTGCTCCGTGGCATGTGGGATCTTCCCAGACCAGGGCTTGAACCCGCGTCCCCTGCATTGGCAGGCAGATTCTTAACCACTGCGCCACCGGGGAAGCCCTCATTATCTACTGTTGCTAATAGATTCTATTTTCCAGACACAGCTATTTATCTAGAAACCTTAAGCAAAACACCTCCAGCATTTCAAGAGTTGACAGATAAAGGGCAAGGATCAGATGAGAACATTTTCAAACTTTAAAATTCAGCTTTTAAAATGACATAATAAGTAAGACCTAAAGGGGTGTCTCATATCTATCACATAGAGTTGGAAAACACTTTATCTCAGATTCAGTAATTCAGACAGTTGGTTTTTCATAATGTAGGTTTTGCTTTAATACTTGGTAGTACCTCTGTGGCTATATAGGATTTTCTTCCCATTCCCTATTCTGACTGATGAAAGAAAGAGAGGGAGTTTGGGGTGAGGGAGAGGGAAAGAGGCTTTTACTAAAAATACCACTTGGACTTGCTCTGAATAGTGGTCACAACTGGAAAGATGATTTCTTTTTATAGATAAAGAGTCTGTAAAACTTTTAAGTATTTCTTTAATGCAGAGTAAGTACCTGCACCATCCTGCAAGATGATTTTATTTTTGGTAGCTGATTGTGGGCATAATTAGGGTTTCATTATATTTCAGCATAGTAATTACCTTCTCATATGTAATGTTGAGGAGCAATATCCACTCTCAACTTCTTGCAATTGGCAATTAAACACTTTTTTTTGGTATAATTTGTCATAAGAAATAAGTGTTTCAGTCACCAAATACCTATGGATTTTAAGTAAGATGTCATGGTAAGATGTGTATTTTAAAGAACAGTTTTGACTCATAAGCAGGAAAACAAACTTGAAAAAAATTTTTAAATAATTTTAAAAAGGCAAACTTGAAAACCTTTAGGAAAAGACAATAATATTGTCCTAAATTTGTTTATCTACTACATTATATATATCATTTTTCTGTAAGCAGAACAAAGAAGACGTTTTAGGAATTGAGTATATTATAGAATAATGTTTCACATACTGCATAAAGTATCTATGTGCTTTAAAAATAAACAAAAAAAACCCACTTAGCACTTCTGTTGTTTCTCTATCATGCTTGATAACCAAATATGTATATCATTTGGTTGAGAGAATTGTGTATTGTTTTTGTGTGTGTCTTCTATAGGGCAAATGCATCAGTAATAATGACAATAGGCCAAGAGAATTTCACTTTCAAAAAGGCAAAACCATTGACTTCACACACAAACAAGTCCATATATCTATGTCTGTCTGTTTTAGTGTTTATCTCTTCTCCAGAAGGATAGGAATGTCTAGAGAAAATCTATTTTGGTAAACCAAAAGAGTAAAAATATATAAACCTAAATAGTTAGACACTTAAAGTTGAAAATAATGTGGCTTCAACAAGGAGAGATACTCAACTTACAATATTGTGAGATTTACCTCACTTAGTACAAAAGACATATTAGTAATTTTAGTAATGGACTGTAAACAAATGCCTCTAAATGTACCCAATTTTTACAAAACAGATTTTCACCTTAAAATGTATAATTTTAAAAATATCCCAGAATTAAAGTGTTCTTTACAACAGCAGTCCCCAATCTTTTTGCACCAGGGACCGGTTTTGTGAAAGACAATTTCTCCATGGACTGGGGGGCAGGGTATGGTTTCGGGATGATTCAAGCTCATTACATTTATTGTGCACTTTATTTCTATTATTATTACATTGTATATATAATGAAATAATTATACAACTCACCATAATGCAGGATCAGTGAGAGCCCTGAGCTTGTTTTCCTGCAGCTAGATGGTCCCATCTGGGGGTGATGGGAGACAGGGACACCTGAAGTGTGTTGCTTATGTCCAGTTTACCCCGTAAGATGCAGCTTAATTGTCACTTGCCACTCACTGATAGGGTTTTTTGTTTGTTTTTTTAGCGGTATGAGGGCCTCTCACTGTTGTGGCCTCTCCTGTTGCGGAGCACAGGCTCCGGACGTGCAGGCTCAGCGGCCATGGCTCACGGGCCCAGCCGCTCCGCAGCATATGGGATCTTCCCAGACTGGGGCACGAACCCGTGTCCCCTGCATTGGCAGGCGGACTCTCAACCACTGCGCCACCAGAGAAGCCCAACTGATAGGGTTTTGATATGAGTCTGCAAGCAATTTATTTATTATGGTCTCTGTGCAGTCAAACCCTCTCCTGTTGATAATCTGTATTTGCAGCCGCTGCCCAGCGCTAGCATCACCGCCTCAGCTCCACCTCAGATCATCAGGCATTAGATTCTCATAAGGAGCACGCAACCTAGATCCCTTGCATACGCAGTTCACAGTAGGGTTCGCCCTCCTATGAGAATCTGATGCCTCCACTGATCTGACAGGTGGTGGAGCTCAGGCGGTAATACAAGTGATGGGGAGCGGCTGTAAACACAGATGAAGCTTCGCTTGCTTGCCCACCACTCACCTCCTGCTGCGCGGCCCAGTTCCTAGCGGTCCATGGACCAGTACTGGTCCGTGGCCCAGGGGTTGGGGACCCCTGCTTTAGAAGACCCACTGTGATAATATGATTATGTTTAGACAGTAATTGCTTTTCATAGTTTTGACCCCACCTCAGAGTGTCCCAAAGATTATTATGTTATTAAAAGAAGACTTACTTTAACCATTATGGATTTCATTTCAAGGTTAGTATATCATAACTGAAAGTGAAACAACTTTCTGACTTCAGTATATTTTTTCTTTGGAACATTTTTTTCATTTTGTCCATCAAGTAAAAATTATTAATGGTAGGACTCTAGAAATTGATTACAAGAAAACTGGAAAATACACAAATATGTGGAGATTAAAAAACATGCTCCTGAATAACCAGTGGGTCAAAGAAATCAAAAAAATATCTTGAGTCAAATGAAAATAGAAGTACAACATACCAAAACTTATGAGATGCAGCAAAAGCATTTCTAATAAGTTTATCCTGATAAATACCTACGTTAAGAAAAAAGATCTCAAATAAACAACCTAATTTTACACCTCAAGGAAATAGAAAAAAAAGAACAAACTAAGTCTAAAATTAGTAAAAAGAAAAAAATAATAAGAATCAGAGAAAAAAAATGAGAATGATCTTCCAAAAAAGCAGAAGAGGAAGGAACATATTTAAATTCATTTTTTGAAGGTCAGGATTACCAGGATACCAAAGCCAGACAAGGACACTAGGAAAAAAAAAAAAGTTAAAGACCAATATCCCTGATGAGCCTAGATGCAAAAATCCTCTACAAAATATTAACAAACCAACAATACATTAAAAGGATCATATACCATGATCAAGTGGGATTTATTCCAGGGATGCAAAAATGCTTCAACACCCACAAATCAATCAGCGTGATACACCACATTAGCAAAATGAAGTATAAAAATCATATGATCATCTCATTAGATGCAGAAGAAGCATTTGACAAAATTCAACATCTTTTCATAATAAAAATTCTCAACAAGCTCGTTACAGAGGGAACGTACCTCAACATAATAAAGACCATATATGACAAGCCCTCAGCTAAAATCATACTCAGTGGTGAAATGCTGAAGCTTTTCCCTCTAAAGTGAGGAATGAAACAAGGGTGTCCACTTTCACTACTTTTATTCAACATAGTAGTGGAAGTCTTAGCCAGAGCAATTATGCAGGAAAAAGAAATAAAAGACATCCAAATTGGAAAGGAAGAAGTAAAACTGTCTCTATTCTCAGATGGAATTATATTATATGTAGAAACTCTAAAGACTCCACCAAAAAACTCTCAGAAGTAATAAACAAATTCAGTAGTGTTACAGGATACAAAATCAATGTACAAAAATAAATTGTGTTTCCATATGCCAACAAACCATCAGAAAGAAAAATTAAGATAACAATTCCATTTACAATAGCATCAAAAACAATAAAATATTTAGAAATAAATTTAAGCAAAGAGATGAAAGATCTCTATACTAAAAACTATATGACCCTGATGAAAGAAATTGAAGAAGACACAAATAAATGGAAAGATACTCCATGTTCCTAGATCAGAAGAATAATATTGTTAAAATAGCCATACTACCCAAACCCATTTACAGATGCAATGAAATCCCTATCAAAATTCCAAAGGTATTTTTTACAGAAATAAAACAATCTTAAAATGTGTATGGAACCACAAAACACCCCAAATAGCCAAAACAATCTCAAGAAAGAAGAACAAAGATGGATGTATAAAACTTCCTGATTTCAAACTATATTACAAAGCTATAGTAAATAGGAAAGTTTGGTATTCACAAAACCAACCAACAAACAAAAAAACAAAAAAAACAGATATAGATGAATGGTGCAGAATAAGGAGCCCAGAAATAAACCTACACAGATATGGTCAATTAATTTTGACAAAGGAGCCAAGAATATGTAATGGAGAAAGGACAATATCTTCAATAAGTGATGTTGGGAAACCTGGACAACTACATGGAACACAATGAAACTGGACCTCTATCTTATACCCTACACAAAAATCAACTGAAAATGGATTAAAGATTTGAATATAAGACCTGAAGCCATAAAACTCCTAGAGGAAAACATAGGGAGTAAGCTCCTTGACCTTAGTCCTGGCAATGATTTTTTGGAGTTGACTCCAAAATCAAAGGCAAGAAAAGCAAATTAAACGAGTAGGACTAAATCAAATCAAAATGTATCTGCTTAGTAAATGAAAACATCAACAAAATGAAAAGACAACCTCTGGAATGGGAGAAAATATTTACAAACCACATGTTCAATATGGGTTAATATCTAAACTGTACAAGGAACTCACACAACTCAATAGCAAAATAAATAAATAAAAATCCAATTAAAAAGTGGGCAAAGCACCTGAATAGACATTTTTTCAAAGAACATATACAAATGGCCAACAGGTATATGAAAAAGTACTCAACATCACACATCGTCAGGAAAATACAAATCAAAACCACAATGAGATCATCTCATACCTGTTAGGATGACTATTACCAAAAAGACAGGAGAAAACAAATTCTGGCCAGGATGTAGAGAAAAGAGAACTCTTGTGTGCTGCTCTTGGATATGTAAACTGTTCCAGTCACTATGGAAAACAGTATATAGGTTTCTCAAAAAATTAAAAATAGAACTACCATATGATCCAGCAGGCCCTCCTTCTGGATATATACCCACAAGTATGAAAACACCTAAGTGTCTATCAAGAAACATTTTACATATATATGTAAAATATATATTATTACATATATAAATATATATAATTCAACCTTAAAAAAGGAAGGAAATCCTGCTGGAGGACGTTATGCTAAGTGACATAAGCCAGACAAACAAATAATGCATGATATCACTTATATGTGGAATCTAAGAACAACAGAAAGTTGAACTCATGCACAAAGAGAGTAGAAAAGTGGTTGTCAGATCTGGGGAATGAAGGTAGAAGGGTATGGACTTTCAGTTATAGAATGGATGAATAGGGTTTGAGGATCTAATATATAAATGGTGAATATAGTTGATAACCCTGTATTGTATAATAAAATTGCTAAGAGAATAGAACTCAAATGTTCCCGCAAAAAAGAAAAAGGAAATATGGCAAATATGTAAGGTGATGGCTGTATTAATTAACTAGACGGGGGAATCCTTTCACTATATATATGTATATCAAATCATCATGTTGTACACTTTAGATATCTTACAATATTATTTGTTAATTATACCTCAGTAAAACTGAAAAAAAGGTATTTTGAAGCTATCTTTGTGGTCACTAAAAATATATATATATATATAGTCAGTACATGGATAGTAGTAAAACTATTACCCAATAAGAATCAGCATAAATTACTTCCTTTAAAATTAGAGTCAAGAAATAAATCCACTGATACAGCTTAGGGATATTGCATATAGGATTTTGGCTGCTAAGAACTATTTTGATGTTTTTATTAAAATATGGTATAGGGCTTCCCTGGTGGCACAGTGGTTGAGAATCCGCCTGCCGATGCAGGGGACACGGGTTCGTGCCCCGGTCCGGGAGGATACCGCATGCCGCGGAGCGGCTGGGCCCGTGAGCCGTGGCCACTGAGCCTGCGCGTCCAGAGCCTGTGCTCCGCAACGGGAGAGGCCACAGCAGTGAGAGGCCCGCGTACCGCAAAAAAAAAAAAAAAAAAAAAAAAAAAAAAAAATATATATATATATGGTATAAAATGTACACAAATATATGCCATTCCCCCAAGCCATTATTTTATA
Organism: Pseudorca crassidens; assembly: GCF_039906515.1. Classification (NCBI taxonomy): domain Eukaryota; kingdom Metazoa; phylum Chordata; class Mammalia; order Artiodactyla; family Delphinidae; genus Pseudorca; species Pseudorca crassidens. The sequence continues at coordinate 34,853,898 of NC_090316.1, read as the reverse complement.
AAAATGCATTTTATACTTAGACCTCACTCATAAACCTATGTGAGTTAATATGTACAAATAATGCAAAATGAGTAAATTGCTTCACTTCCTGAATGTTTTTATTCATAGAAACTGTTGTCTATATGAAATAAGTATTTTGTAATAGGTATTTTGTTTGTATCACAAGGTGATATCGGGCCTCATTCACGCATGAGGTTTTGTGAAAAAATTCCATTACCTTATAGCAAGTTGTTTTGATAAATAAAAGTGAAACTTCAAAGGTCATAACAAGTCTAATCTCACACTGTGCAACCCTCAAAACTTAAATTTGTATAATTGTCTGTATGATTACATATAGACATTACATTACCCATTTTCTGCAAAAATGGGCCTAAATCTCCTTAACCCACATGCTTAATGTGATGATTTACTGAGTAAGGTTTTTGAAAATTCTTACTACTCTTCCATCCACATACATAAATTTCAATACCTAGTTCTTTATTTTATCCCTTTTTTTCTAGCCATGTAAATTGAAAGAGGAATGCTAGCATATATGGGTTAAGTGAAGGAAAAATTTAAATGCCTTTATTCTATTGCTGACTCTATTTTGACCTAAGAACATGAATTAATTAATCTGTTATCAAGGGAAAAGAGACTGTTAAAAAATTATGACATGGTACATATCCAATGGATCGAAAATAAATTAATGCCTAATCAACTTTTTCCTGATTTCTTGAAGACAGGGATTTAAAAGGGTTCTGCAAGCCAAGTATATACTTTCAATATCAAATTTATGTTATCTTTACAGATATTTCAAATTTTACAGAGAAATAGAAAATTTAGTGTTCTTTTCTATCATTCCATAATTGCTAAGGAGTAAATGAAATCTAGCCTGTCACCATGACTTTCTCTGCATAAGAGAAAAAGCCATACGTGCCACTGCAGAGGTACAGAGGATGAGCTGTGTCTGCTCAGAGGAAGAAGTACTACCCTCTAAGTTGAATAATCATGGACAGCCTGCTTTTTTATTTCCAGATGTGGCATTTGAACTGAACCTTAGTGGATGTATTGCATAGACAGGTGGAGGTGGGTTTTGAAGCACAGAAATTTAGATGTAAAAAGCAAAAACATAGGCAAAGGTAGATGCTGACTTTGGACGAGCAAGTGGTACTGATGATGAGCATAAAGTACATGGTGAGAAGCCCTGGAAAGTAAGGGTGGAAAGACTGGGTCAAAGAGGGAAAGGCCATTACTGCAATCTAAGAACTGTAGAAAATGGACAAGATGTGAGCTTTTGAACATATAATTAGTGTCAATGTTACAGTATCTATATATCAGCACTGTGGGTGATGGTTCAGAGGAGAGAGAAGACTGGCCAGGAGAACCAGTTATGAGAGCATTGTTATTCAGATGGCCTAACTAGGCAAGTGGGTACAGTGAGGCTGGGGAAGAACAGTTTGGAAGAGGGATTGCTTCCGAAAAATACTCATTAAAGTGAGAAGTCTAGATTTGGAGGGAAAGTGGTATGAGAGAAAACAAAGAATTTTCTGAGATTGTCAGAAAATTATTTGGGTGAAATCCCATTAGTAGACAGAGGGCTTCCTTAGAGATCACAAAACGAGGTTAAGTTCTGTCAGTATTCATTGTGAGGAACCAGCGGCATTTCAGAATTGATGCCTTTGTGGCTACTGAAAATGTATGGTTAGTCTCTCTCTCGTGAGAGAGAGAGAGTTTAAGATGAAAAGCCAGGATTAATCTTCAGGGAGTAAATCTAGGACGTGGCTTAGGTGTAGAAGATTTAGAGTGGCCGGGAAGTACCTAACGTATAGAAGTTAAAGAAGTAATTATATTTAGGGAACCACAAGAGAAAGGGATTCCAGTGAAAGAGTGTTCATGACATGTAATAAAGTAAGAAGATGTCAGAAGGAGAAAAGAGCCATGTTTATGATAAAAAGGGAGAGAAGAGGTTCAGGCAGAGGGCAGCAGTGCCTTAAAGAGAACAAGTTGAAAGAGGCATAGAAAAGCTACTGAATTTACTGATTTGAAAGAGATCGGCTGGGGAGAGCAGCTCCAGTATACTGGGAAGGGTGGAGACAAGCCTGGAAAGGATGAAGTGTTGGCAACTGAGAAAGATACTGGCAACACTGAGAGTTTCTATTCTGCTTACGATTTTGCACCCTTGCGAATTTTTTCTAAGGAAAGAGCCTCCATTTTTTGAGTTATGCTTTGTTACAATAATTAATATTCACTGACTAATTTACAAAGTTGGATATTTTACAAAACAGAAGAAGCAAAAAAAATTTAACAGAATCCCTTCTGTCCTTTTTGCCTGCTTCAACTTCTGCAGTTGTTCTTCTGAAAACCTTTTTACTGAAGCAAATCACCCTTAATCAGCTTCGTGACACCCTATCACATGATTAACTCCAGGTGGCTTTCTCTGGATTAGAATGATTTAGGGAAATCTCTTACCATCAGATACTTTGAACTGTAAATTCTGGATTGTAGTTTCTGGTGACAGATTTTTACAGACAATTCAGAAATAAGCACATCTGCAGGAATTAAAAGAAGTCTTTTTTGATTCTTCAGATAGGAAGAAATGCCTTATCTTTAAAATAAAATTTATGATGTTGGAGGTTGAGAAACATTGGCATCAGCGAAGTATCAAGTGGTTAGGCTACTGCACTGGGCTTTTGTAAATAGAGGAATAATATCACCTGTCCCTGGATTCTTTGTGAGGAACCGCACCTAGGAGCAGCACATTTGATAATGCTTGTTAGAACAGTGGTTATATCTAACTTCCTATTTCCAGAGATTTTTATTGTTTACTGCGTTGTTTCTCTCATATCTCTGTGGTTGAAACACACAACTTCTCATGATCTGACTCTTTCTTATCTTTCGCACCTTTCCTCTTTTGCAGTTTGCACTCAATCAAATCACATGTTCCATTTGTTTAGAAAGCTCCTTCTGGCCCAGTCTGACATACTTCGATTAATCCCTCAAAACTCAGATCCAATAAAACTGTTATCATTAAGTTTGTCTCCTGAACCTGCCTCAGATACAATCAGTCGTTTCTGTATGCTGACTTTCTCTCTTGTGCAAATGTTTACCGTTAGTGGTATTTTTTATATCTGTCTTCTCAAGTAGACTGGAAGCATCTTGAGAAGAAGGCCCGTGATTTGTCATTTGTCTGTCTTCAATCCTAACCTGGCACCTGAAACAGAATAGGAGTTCAAGTGTTTTGTTTTTCATTGATTGGAATCGAGTCCAATATTTGGCTCTAAAAAAATATGAAAGGAAGTGTAATATACTATTATCTTTTCTGTCTGTGAAAACTTTCAATTTCCTCCTAATTCCTAACGTTCCATTAAAAAAATTGGTGCTATATCCTGGGGCTGGAAGACATGCTTATTTATTGTCAGTGTATCAGAACAGCATTTAGCTTTTGTTGAAATAATTTACATGCCTTTCCCATTTTAAGAAACATCACAGAAAGAAGATAATCTGCCTTAGTGGGTCAACTATGAATCTAATGATCCTCAAGTCAGAAGTTCCTTTTTTATGCTTGAATAAATGGCTTTTCATTTTAATGTGCATAGGTGATGGGAAGCATTTTTAAAGCAATCAATAACATACATTGAGTACTTACTTTACACAAAGAATTATTCAAACTGAACTGAACTAAGAAACTTTTTTGGCTAGCTGTTTACTTAAAATGAGAATAAACAAAAAGTGAAAACAATAATTTGCAAACATATTTTTGAAGCCAATTAACATAAAAATAAGCGTCTTCATGATGCTTAAGCATTTTATTCTTGAAAATGCATTGTGTTAAATCCTGTGGAAATGGAAGGAAGGAATGAAAGGGCTGATGGGAAAAAAATGAGATCTAGAACCCAAAATGACTAGATCCAAGAAAAACTACGGAAGGAAACAGAGTAGAAGTGAGGTGAGGGACAGAGATGATCACAGCCAGTTTGGTTAAGATACACATAAAAATCTGACCTGGAGTGATTCACAAAGCCTTGAGTTCTACAAGCTACAGGGAAAATCTGTGCTTTTGGAGACAAAGACATGTAACTAGTGTCGTGCACATATGCTGTTTCTTCTTTCCTACTTTTACAACAATTATTATGGAAATAATTATTTATTGCTTACTTAGCATGTGCCAAAAGGTATGTTATCACTTTACATGCATAATTATATTTAATATTCACAAAACTCTGACATGACTATAATCCCCCTATTCTAGATAGGCAGTTTGAATCCTAGGTAAATAATCTGTCCAAGAACACAGAGCTGGTAAGTGGTAGAGGCAAGATTCATATTGAGACAGGCTGATTCCTGAAAGCATAGATTTAAGCAAATTTTGTATTATAATCTCAGATTAGTTATTTATTTATCTTTTTATTCAGGAAACTTTCACTAAATATCTATCTGTAGAAGGCATTAGAAAAAAGGGATAAGGAAATAGCTCTCTGAACAGCTCAGGAGTATTAGTCACTCAAATAAGATGTAACACCTACAAGTGCCAGTTGCTAAAGCAAGACCGAGCATCAAATCCAGAGAATGTGGGAAAGGGGGAGACACATGAGGAAACAAGATAGCATCAAGAAGTTCTGGAACTATCAAGGAATGTGTACAAAAGTCATTGTGCAAATACAATATTTAGACAGAATGTTTTGTCAACCAACATAAGCCTTGGTATTATATGTTTTTTTAATCCTGCTCTAAATAAAACTTTTTATGTAAATGGTGCTTAACAGCACTTTCCAGTTCTTTCTGATGTATTGAGTCCTCTCGTTTACCCTTAAAGTTTGTGGTATGTCCCCCATTTTACCGAAGTGGAAATGTAAGTTTTAAGAGTTTAGGTGACATAGCTAGTAAATATCAAAGACAGAATTTGTTCTGAGTTCTTCCAGCACTAACTTTATTATTCTTCCAACTAAATCACTGCTTCTCTAACATTTCCTCTGAAGCTTTCCTTAAAGCAGGGGACAGTGTATGTGCGTGTCCCTGGCAAGTCTGGGCGGAGAGCCTGAAGCGGCCCTGAAAACACAGAACTCCTTTGAAATCTTCTGTTTTATATAAAACATGAAAAAGAATGATTCTGCTGTTTTCATATGCACACAAGTGGAAAAACTTTTAAAAGTGCACACATTGAAAACTTTTTCACCTTTAGTTAAATTTGATTCTCAAGGCAGTATTGCTGAATTTCCCCTTTGTCATGTAATGCCTTTTGACTGGCCACCAGTAACTCATATATGGGATAGAAAAATTGCAGAATTATACTATGATAGAAATTTTTAATTTACTGCTGATGAACTATGTGGTTTACTACAATAATAGCTATTCTACTTTTTTTAAATATATATATAGCAGTTGTTTAGAGTTTTGGATCTTTGTATCTCATTTATTTGAAAGATTTAGGGCTGGTATTGGAGTGGGCTTGGTGTTGGGGTTCATTGTGAGTTTATTTTCTTAAAAATATATGGGGGAGCAGTTTATTAGTCACTCCCGAATCTGAGCCATGAACGGGTCTCCTTGGTTACAGATTGAGGACGTTTCCAGTGAGAGGCCTCTATGCTGCTAGTGACTTCCCTATGATCAATGCCTTGTATTCAGCACAGTTTTACTTTCTAGCTGAGGCTGGGATGCACCAAGCCTTAAGTGGAACGATGCTTAAATAGCAAGAGGGATGGGAAGCCAACAGGAACATGCAACAGATCCAAGGGCAGAAAAACAGCCACAAGTAGGAAGTCACAAATAATTCATGAAAAAAATATTGGAATGGTAAATAGAGTACAGTGCAAGAAAGGATTGCATGCAACAGGGAGCCTTCTTGAAGGATCCCTAGGCATGATGTACAGCACTGTGATCCTCTAAACATTATAGAACGAGATGGCAAAGAGGGGTAAGACAGCTCAGCCTGGAAGCAGGACGGGCAGGAAGAAGCTCAGGGAGCAGATGAAACCAGCAACGCTGGGCTCAACCAGGTGCTGGGGGGGCTGCTGCCTCCTTAGTGTGATTCAGGTGGCCAGTGTTTCACCGCAGCACTGGAAGACTATTTCTAGTGTAGCTTTAGAGCAGGACAAAATTAACTTGCGAAGTACTGTGTTGCTATCATTTCTGGTTCTAGGAGAAAAAAAAATTATCTGGATAAAACCTGATTGCAAATGTTTAGGATAAGAAATGGACTGTAATCACAGAGCTAGGAGGGACATCATGTAACACATGATAAAACTGGGTCACTGAAAGATCAAATGATCTGTCCAATAAAATACAGAATCATAATGCTAGAACCAGGAGAAGAACGCAGATTTTCTGGGTTCTTTGGGGCAAAGTTCCACGTGGAGAAAACATGAAAACTACTATAGTATTTTAATTTAATATCAGATTGCATAGCATGTTCTTTTTTTGGCTTTTATCATTTTTTAAAATTATTTTTTGTTATTGTTCAAAGTAATTTATGGTCTTTGAGCACATAGAATATTGGATATACTGTAGCCAGGAACATTGGCAGTGTTTTGTGAATTGCAGATTAAAGTTGGTAAGAAACCGAAACTGGTCATTGGAAATAAATACACAGGATTCCTTATTAGAATAATGAGGATGAACATACTATTTTTCTGCAATTTAATAATTTAATTTGCTACTTTCTGCAACCTTTCCATTTTGATTGCAATCCCACTTACCTATTCTGAACTCAAGCACTTAACTATATACCGCCACTAATCCCCTCAGTTTTTTTGTTTGCCAATGATTAGAATAAACTCTAAACCACTAATCTATGGAAATTTATTTCCTGACATAAAGCATCATTCTACACATTTTAAGTAATCAGTTTGTTAGGGTTATTCCTTTCTTCCAAGCCATTTTCTTTAGCATTTTCACTTTTATGAACTTTTTTTCAAAATACGTAAGGCTTGACAACTGAAGATAAATTATCAAACTCAGAAATCTAGAAAGAAGAAAGTAAAGTATGTATCATAGCACCATCAAAGGATGGTAAAGTTTAACCTCTCAACATAATTTATGCTTAACATATAACAAATACAGTAATATTATATATAATTTTAAAATTTTTTACTTAACATTCATAATGTTCTATTTCATCATTACAAATTCTTACTGAGCATTGTAAATATGTGCCTTCATTTTATTTGACAGTCATTTACTTGACATTTAGTTATGCTTAATTTTGTCTATTATAAACAGTGTTGTGATAAATATCTTTTGGCTTAAATATTTGCCATATGACATTTTCTGGAGATAGAGTTTCATACACCAAAAACTTTAAAAAATGTAACCTACTTATTTGCGTGTTAGAGACAAACAATCCTTCCACCACTGCCAATCCCCACTCACCCACACTTAATGCTCCTAAGAGCTGGGCCTAGGGTAGAATTGTTTATAGTTCAGGCACTTTACCAGCATAGTTGATGTAACTTCCAGAGGAGTCTGTGCTGAAGCTTTTACCTTTTAGTCCTTAACTGTGCAACTTCCCCATCCCTACCATCTGCTAAATACACGAATTTGCACTGGATGGTCAAAGCAAACCTATTCTGAGCCCAAATATTTGAATTTTTATAGCTCCACGACCTCTACCTCCACCCCTCAGATCTTGTCAGTGAAGAATATGGAGTTGTTTCTTTCCAGCAAATCTGTTGTTTCAGATGGGTATCACTGTTGTATTTCTTTCTAAGACCAGTTTGAAAAATGGGTGTCTATTTGTGTGTTGTTTAACTGTCTAGAAATATGACATAAATAAATTTTTAAAAATCCAAAACAAATTAAAATTGTTTTCTTTTGTATAGATCTCATTGGGTACCACAAAACTATTTTTACCTTGGGGGGACTAGTTTTAAAAAAGGACACTACATTGTAGCTACTTAACAGAGTAAATACAATATTTTATATAGGAAAATTTGCATAAAGAATCTAAAACCTGACTTGAGTCTTTCTGCTTCATCACCAAGTAAGATAAACAAGAATAAAAGTTTTTAAATGACCCTAAATAAATGTTAGTATTTTTTCTCATTTTAATATTCCTAAGATAGTATATTAAAATGCAGTTTTTATTAGGCATTTTAAATTACCATTTTTTGATTACTGTACACTTATATCATATTAACATTTTCATACGTGTAGAATGTATGAGCATATATACAGTGTGTGTGTGTATAGTAGAGCATTTGTAAATAGAGAAAAGCATAAGAAACAAAAGCAAACTCACCCCTCAGAATAAGCAACTGATAATACTTACGCACGTATCCAATTTATTATTATGTTAAATATGTATACAGTTTTTAACTTTTCTGTAGTATGTATGTATGTATATATATTTAGTCTTCTTTTAGAATAGTTTTGATAATACACTGCAACACAGTTTTGGCATCTGCTTTTTTTCTACATTGCTGTTAAAAATATTTTCTGTTGTTTAATTGTTCTGTCAAAACATAATATTTCATGGTTACATAATATTTATTCAAAAGGGTATACCATCTTTTTAATTAATTCTTTTTTCTTGAGTATTTAGGTTAATTTTAGTAGTTTACCACTCCCAATATTATATCTAAGATCAACATTGATCTTCGATCTCGGGGGATATTTCTGGTTATTTTATTAAAATAAAAGCCTAGAAGTGGAATTTCTGTATATATAAACACTTTTCTCTTCAGAACATCCTCCAAGAATGGCTATGCCAGTATATACTGATTTCAGCAATACTTACGGTGTGTGTTCTGCACCTCACAAGGCTGAGTGTTAGTACTAAATGATGAATATATAAAGTGCCATTTTGGTGTGGAAAAAGTGGTTTCTTAACCAAGATTCAAAGTTCATTTTTGAGATTATTAGTGATACTAAATGTTTGCCTATTTTATTGAACATTTGCATTTTTTATAGTGAATAATTATTTGATTGTACCCTTTACACATTTTTTTTTTTCGATTGGTAAAAACTCTTTAAATCTCATGGTATATACTCTCTCATATGTGTTACACACATTTTTCCTGTATTTTAGTTTGTTGTTTAACTTTTGCTTTCAAAATAAATTTAGTAATTTCCTTTTTTCTTTTCTTAAGAATAGGAATACTTAATTTTAAAACCATGTGGATTCATTTAGATTTTGGATCTCAGGTACATAGGATTGCAGTAATCATAGAGCTATTATTGATTGATGGAAGGATTGATTTCTTTTTATCTTTATTCTCCCATCTTATTTCTCTCCGTACTCATTATGCAACCACTCTATTGTATTTTATATTTATTATATATATATATACATATATATCCTATTTCTTCTTCCATTTTTTGTTGTATTCACTTTAATTTGCATGCATTGTTTAGATTGTAAATTTCAGTCTGTTCCGTATATTTTTCACTCAGGGGTTTTAAGATCTAGCCATTGTTGCTGTGGTTATGTCCAACCATTGCACTGCCCAGTATTCTATAATGTGTGAATCCATCAACTCTGAAAGTGATGAACACCAAGACTGCATCTATCTCTTCGACACAACTGCAGTATGCATCCTATTGGACAGCACCGATTCTGGATCTGTATGAGACAGTGGTGTGTGTGTGTTTGTGTACCTAAGAGAGGAATTTCTAGGTCATATGGTACTTACATTTAATTGAACAAATTACTGCCAGACTGCTCTTCAGAATGAGTGGAGTCTATGCTGTCAACAGCCGAGCATAATGATTTCTGTATTACCTACTCTCTTTCATACATCTGTCTTTATAAACTTTAATGGTCTATGCAGTGAAATATATCTTTGTTGTTTTAATTTTTATTATCCTGATCACTACTGAATTTGAATATCTTCCATTTGCTTTTTATTAGTCTTTCTTAAATTGCTCGTTGGTATTCTTCACCAGTTTTTATTAGACTGTCTATTTTTGCTGATTTGCAGTAATTGCTACACATTTATCCATTCATTAATTTATGTAACAAATGCTCATATGTTGCTTCCTTTGTGCAAGGCATTGTTCTAGGCT